>NC_133325.1:263997837-264212837 GCF_042186555.1 Aquarana catesbeiana | reverse complement strand
GTTTTCTGGATGACCAGAATGAAGCCAGGCCATCACTTTCAACCCTTCCCTCCACCCTTCCCTCCACCCTTCCCTCCACCCCAGCAGAGGCTGATGAGGAGCAAGCTGGGTCTTCCATCCTGGATGAACCAGATATGACCATCTGGAGTCAGGTAAATTATTTTAACAAATATTTACTGTACTAATATTAATGATGTTAACTGGATGTT
Organism: Aquarana catesbeiana; assembly: GCF_042186555.1. NCBI lineage: Eukaryota > Metazoa > Chordata > Amphibia > Anura > Ranidae > Aquarana > Aquarana catesbeiana. Next base: position 264,212,628 of record NC_133325.1, on the reverse strand, counting down.
ATAATTGTCTAAAATAATTTGGCACTCAAAATTGTGTATACATATCAATTGACAGTAGTGGCTAAATATGTTTGGCACCTGCTTGAAATAATTAGGGTGTCTGATTAGACTCTTTTATTAAAGAGATGTATTCACATTGAATTTGCTATTCATGAGAAGCAAACTGTGTGTCATTGATGAACCCAAAAAAATATACTCAAACTATTGTCCTTTTTTTATACACAGGATGAGTCCATCCAGGAGGAATGTGGGGAAAGTGGCAGGCAGGAGGAGACCGGGCCCATGGACAGCCTGGAGGAGGCCGGATTCACCATCATCCTGGAGGAGGCTGGGCCCAGTGTCAGGCAGGAGGTGGCTGCTCCCAGTGAGGTGGCTGCTCCCAGTGAGGTGGCTGCTCCCAGTGAGGTGGCTGGGCCAAGTGAGGTGGCTGGGCCCAGTAGGAGCCTGACCGAATCCCAAGTGCCTCCCCTCCACCTTCCCAAAAAAAGGGCCAGGAAGGGGATGGTCACACAGGACGCATCCCTGCGCCTCATGCAAGAGGCCACCCGTTTTTTAAGGAGCCCCCCCGAAGCGGAAGAATCCTATGGCTGCTACTTAGCCAGCAGGCTTCTTCAGATGGATTGGGAGCAGCGCCTCATTTGTGAGCGCCTATTTGGGGAAACAATCCATAAGGGGCTGCAGGGCACGCTAACACAAAACACCCAACTACATGAGGCAGCCCCCCTCCTCCTCCTCCTCCTCCTCCTCCTCCTCCTGCCACAACTGAAACACCAGAGCCACAGCCTCAAAAGAAGGCTACAGGGAAGGCTACAGGGAAGGCTGCAGGGCAGCGTGGAGGAAAGGCTGCAGGGAAGAGAAGAAAGTGATGACCTGGGTTCAGTCTGGTCTGACAGAAGACGCAGGCTGTTGTAGGACCACAGTCTGGGGACATCTAGATCATCTGCTGGTGCTGTTGATCTCTGGGATTCTTGGACCAGATTGTGCTCCCTCTTAATATGGACTCCGCAAGATCCCAATTTTCTGGTACACCTACTTTTTCCAGCGTTGACTTCCTCTTTATTTTATTTTGACCATGAATAAATGGATCTTTTTTGAGTTTAGCAAAAGACTTTATGTGTTTTCTTTGAAATCATTGATTTTACACACAATGTTAAATTAACAAGGGACAACAATCTCATTGAGTTTGGAAAAAACACACCAAAAATACATTACTAATGTTAATAATGTTCAAGTGGTAAGTCTTGAAAATAAAAAAATTTACATAACCAAAAACGGTGCTTTGGGTTAACTTTAAAAACTAAAAAATAATCACTATAAAAAAAAAACAGAATAATGGGTTCTTTGTGGTAACTTTACAAACCTAAAAAAAAAAAAAAAAAAAGGGGAAAAAGTATTATTAGTATGGAAACATTGTTTTTAAAATGCATACTATATCATTCATGAGATCAAAGAGAAAAAGAATCCAGAAATCAGTTTGGGAGAACTCTGATTATGAACAGCAAAACACCTTCGTTCTTTAGAGCCTTCGTAAAGAAGAAATAAAATGCGCTGCATTCAACGATCACAGATTTTGCAGCGTGATGAATGTGCTACCTACAATACGAACACTAGTTTTACTAGACCGAGTGCTTCCGTTTAGTTTTTGCTTATGAGCATGCGTCGTTTTTTTGTCCGTCGGACTAGCATACAGACGAGCGGACTTCGGGGTCCGTCGTAGTTACGACGTAAAGATTTGAAGCATGCTTCAAATCTAAAGTCCGTCGGATTTGAGGCTAAAAAAGTACGTTGAAAGTCCGGAGAAGCCCACACACGATCGGATTACCAGCCAGCTTTAGTCCGTCAGCGTCCGTTGGACTTTTGTAGACGAAAAGTCCGACCGTGTGTACGCGGCATAAGGATTTTTTGGGAACACAAATCCTTATTACAGTGCACCTAGACAGCTCAGACCTCCTCCCGGGATCTCATTCAGTCATGTGTGGCCATATAAAACAAAGGCAAACCATAATATCAATAACCTGTTTTATACTATCATACAAATAGCCCCCATTGTGTTTAGTAGGTTAGTGGGTATAGAGGATTAGGAGGGAGGGAGTAGGTGATCATCTACCACTGTGTATACCCCCAGATGTGTGACTCTATAGTCACATGAGCTGCTGAGTTGTGATCAAGAAGGATCAGCATAGAAACACACCGAAACACACGCAAAAGGGGGAGGCAGAGAATAGCAGAATCAACCAGGATTTTTTGCAGAATACAGAAAATGAAACCCATAGTGACTATGAATAGCAAGTAATACAGCATTTTCTGAGAGTTTTTAATGATATGGGTTTAATGACACGTTAGGCTTCTGATACTGACCAATTTGCATATAAGAGAAATAAATCTAAGTTTCAATTGTTCAATAGATTTTGTTCATGACCCATCAAATATGTCTCTGTGATTGCATTTTTTACAGCTATCAACTTTTGTTCAGAGGATTTATGGAACTTTTGCACTTTAAGAGAGCAACGCTATTCTACATTTTGTGCAATTATTACATCATCTGGTTCATTATACTTATTATTTATTTATGGCACGTATATAGCGCCATCAATTTACACAGCGCTTTACATATACATTCACATCAGTCCCTACCCTCAAGGAGCTTACAACCTAACCCTAATGCCGCGTACACACGGTCGGACTTTTCGTCTACAAAAGTCCAACGGACGCTGACGGACTAAAGCTGGCTGGTAATCCGATCGTGTGTGGGCTTCTCCGGACTTTCAACTGACTTTTTTAGCCTCAAATCCGACGGACTTTAGATTTGAAACATGCTTCAAATCTTTACGTCGTAAGTACGACGGACCCCGAAATCCGCTCGTCTGTGTGCTAGTCCGACGGACAAAAACCCATGCTAGGGCAGCTATTGGCTACTGGCTATGAACTTCCTTATTTTAGTCTGGTGTACGTCATCACGTACGAATCCGTCGGACTTTTGTGTGGTCGTGTGTAGGCAAGTCCGTTCGTAAGAAAGTCTGCCGCAAGTCCGCCGAAGGTACGTCGGAAGTATGTCGGACAGGCTGTCGGACTTTTGTAGACGAAAAGTCCGACCGTGTGTACGCGGCATAACACACATACGAGGGCCAATTTAGACAGTATCCGATTAATCTACCAGCATGTCTTTAGAACATGGGTCCAAAACTGGTGGCCCTCCAGCTGTTGCAAAACTACAAGTCCCATGAGGCATTGCAAGGCTGACAGTTACAGGCATGACAGGACTTGTAGTTTTGCAACAGCTGGAGGGCCACCCCTGCTTTAGCGTGTAGGAGAAAACTGGAGTACCCGAAGGAAACCCACGCAGGCACAGGGAGAACATGCAAACTCCAGGCAGATTGTGTCGTGGTCGGGATTTGAACCAGCAACCCTTTTTTCTGCTAGGTGAAAGTGCTAACCACTATACCACTGTGCTGCCCCATACTTGACTGAACAACTATTGGTTTATCTATATTGTTATTGTCTAGGGAAGCTTATTAGGCACCTTATTATTATTTTGGATCAGATAAGTGGGAGTTATGGTTTTAATAGGTACACCTTTATATTTTGAACACGTATGTTGTATTTTTAGAATGTAAGATACAACAAAAAGCTGGTTGTATTAATAAATATACAATGGGTATAGAAAAGTCAGCCCCTTTAAAATAATCACATTTTGTTGCTTTGCAGCCTGAAATGAATACAGACACAGTTTTTGTTTTATCCTGCTGTATTTATTAGTGCAACTTATAACATACAAGTGAATGATTTGGAAAAAGGATTACCGCCCTTATGTCAGTATTTTGTTGGACCACATTTTGCTTTAATTACAGCCTTTAGTATGTTGGGATATGTCTCTACTGATGCACATCTACAGTAGACTTTGCAATACATGCTCACTCTTTTTTGAAGAACTGCTCAAGTTCAGTTAAATTTGATGGTAACTGTTTGTGGACTGCAGTCTTCAAGTCATCCCACAGATTTTCAATGGGGTTTAAGTCTGGGCTTTGACTAGGCCATACTAGAACGTTTTTTTTTCTCCTTCAACCACTGTGTGGTCATTTTTGCTGTGTGCCTTGGGTCATTGTCATGTTGGAAGGTAAACCTTCTTCCCATTGACAACTTTCTGGCAAAGGGAAGCAGATTTTCCTCAAGAATTTGATGGTATTTTGCCTCATCCATTTTTCTTCTAGCCTGGCAAGTGTTCCAGTCCCTGATGCAGAGCAACACCTCCATAATAGGATATTTCCACTTCCATGCTTTACTCTAGGAATGGTGTTATTTGGATGGTGAGCTGTATTGGATTTCTGCTAGAAATATTGTTTGGTGTTGAGGCCAAATAATTGATGGAAAATGGTGTTATGGTCAGATGAGACTAAATGCTGGGATATGATCTACAGGAAGTGATGAAGGGGCATGATAGCGTGTGTTCAGTCAGTGACAGTCAGTCAAATCACCTGAGAAATGGCAGTGGATCCTGGTGTTACAGTCAGTAGATGTTTCCCAGACCTTCATGGAGGACACCTGATCATATAAGGCTAGGCTAACCTTGTTGTCTTCCCCAGATCAAGGAAGATCCAACCTTGCCCTGGAGCAGACAAAGTAGGATTCCATGCCTATACTGTAAATGTACTTACATATATGCCCTAATTATTGCTTCATTTGGATAATTATGCCTGTTTAGGGCCATTATTACTTTGCATATGTGAATATTTTAACAGTAAACCACTGATCCTAACAGGACATGATTTAAGATCAGAAAATAAAAGAATTGAGAAACATATCAAAACCAATTTTTGTGTTGCAAGCAAAATACAAAGTAGATATTTGTTAAATAAATGCCAAAGAAAAGTATGTGAAAGACTTGGACAGGGTAGATATTTTTAAAATTCATTTTTTGCCAACAAAATAAGATTTGTACACTAGAAGTGATGAAAAATATAACATATAATGCCAAGCGTAAAGATGAATGGAATGTTTGTAAGGTCATGCCGTGCAATACTGCTAATGATAAATGAGACATAAGCCTACATCCCCTTAACCCATATTTTCTTTGTCCTGTAGATGTCTCCTGCAAATATATTGGAAAACTCACTTTATAGATGGAAATAAAAGATCCTGTGTAAAGTGCAATGCATTTGTACTGTAAAACATGATAATTGTTTTTTGTTGCAGGATTGAATATTTCCTTTACATTTTAACCATTTGGTTTATATGCAAACTGTTTTAAAGAGATTGTTTATTAGGGATTACTTCACTGTAATTAAAGTTACCATCCATGTCAAGAATCTTCACTGTGGGGGCCATTGAGTACTGTACAGGCTCTTCATAGAAAGCCTCCAGGCTGGTCCATGCATGCCCTGTAACTTCCCTATTCAGTCCTCTGGGAAGCCCATCAATTGACAACAGAAAATATTGCAAAATAACCAATGTCCTAGCTAAATAATCTTTTTCAACAGTGGATAGGTCCCCTTTTAAGAACAAGTCTAGGTAAACATATTAAAATGTTTGTTAGCAATATTGAAATTTGCAGTAGCTTATTTTTTTATCCCTGGTCACAGTTGTACCACAAGTCTAAAGAATCCACATAGAGGGATAAAACATAAAAGCCTGTTTAAAGAGTGTCAGGGCAAAGTAAAAGAAAAAAAAAACACACACACACACACACATATGCAGTGTATCTCTGCAATACAGGCACATTCCCCTATGTTATATCTATGTTATACCTATTTAATATACCTGCAAATACATTAAAATACTTCTCTATAAAATGCACTCAGCTCCTAATTTTTTTTCCTATTTTGGCTTTACAATGCACAGCATTTTTGTGGATTCAATGGCCTCGGCTCTACTTATTTGTCTTTTACTTAGCTAGTAAAACAAAACAAAGTGCCTAAATAGAACAGGTAACATTTTTAATGAAAATGATTATTTAAAGCATAAAACAGCGATAAGCCTCCTCCATGGAATACTCAGTCCCATCTGCAGTTGCTCAATTCTATTTCACAAGGCAGCAAGCAAAAGGAGAGGTAAAGGCAAAGGTGGAAACTCTGGAGCAGAGCAAGTGAAACCATGGAACGTCTCCCAAAATGAAAACAGTAAACAGGGGCCGAGAACACATTTTAGGCAAAAAAGTTGTTTCAATTACATAGTTCCATAGTCACACTCTGATGAAAGGACCCCAAAACATGTGTCTTAAGCCAGCCATAGACGGTTCAAATCTTGGCTGCTTCAGCAGGGACCAGCCGAGATTTGAACCATGAATGGGCAAGCTAAATGTACCCAAGTTGGTTCATTGATCATCTTGGGTACAACCAGCCTGACATATTTTACATGTGATTATTGCTAGCAGCTATTGTAGCTGCTCACAGTAACTACTGTGTTCTCTGGACAGGGACCCCCCACCCTCATCCTCCGCCAGGAGAACACAATGGCTCCACGGGAGGGATTCCACCATCAACACTATGTTGATGGGGAATCAAGCTATTTTCTTTCCCGCAACCCGTAGTTGCAGAAAAGAAAATCGCCCCATCAATGGCCGGCTTTAGTGCCTGCTCCAGAGTTTCCACCTTTGCCTTCATCTCCTGATCTCCACAGCATAGGGATTATTTGTTCTGTAGTCCAAGATGGGAACTGGAAGGACTAATCAGACCCAGGATAACATAGGACATGATCAACAGATATTTTTTTGCACTTATTAAACACTATCAGTGGTATACTTTGTTATGCTTTACACTTTAATACTGGCCATCCTGCAGCAACTCAAAGACCTGGCTACCAAACATCAGCTTTAATCCCTTTGCCTGCTTGCTTCTAATGAGATGTTGGAAGAATGGCTTTGTGACATGGTGACAAATAGTTACAAAATACCAGGCTGACACAGATTCACTTAGGCTAGGTACACTTTAAAGTTGAACTCCAGTCTAAAGACTTTTAAAATTTTTTTGATTCAGTTCCTTATTCAGACATTAATTTCACAACCCAAGGTGACTGGTGACCCTTTAGTGTGCAGAAGCTGCCTACCTATCATGCGGATGCTCCACAGTGAGAACACTGGTAACACTGTTGATAACAACAAACATTTAGAATCAACCATTATTCCAGGGGTCCAATCTACTGTATAAAGGATTTTGTAATGTCGTTTGAAAGTTTCTGTATCTAGAATAGAAAGCGAAGCCAATAAGGGCACAAAGAGCAATAAAAAACTAAACGTTTTGTGCCCTACGCTCTCCTTCTAAATGGCTGTTGTACAACTGTCAGCACCTTACACACATCAGCTTTTTTTTTTTACCTTGAACACATAGAGGCTGATCGACAAAGAGAGGAGAGAATGATTACACAAAAAACAATGAATATTCACTTAAATTATCCAATTGTGTTCAAATGAAATAAATAAACATGGTTTTTGATTTTCACATAGTTGGATAACTGAAGTGAATCTTCACTCTTTGTATGAACATTCCCAACACAAATTATAGTAAATCGGCCTTATACAATATAATGCTGTATAAATTTGTATCAGTGAAAAATGAAGTGCCACTTAAAGGGCATTGCTAAATTAAACAATGTTGGCATTCAATTTCTGCGGAGATTGAGCATGAGATGGGCAAAAACAGGCAGCACCAGCAAGGGTAGCCCTTGACAACGAAGAGCATATGAGTAATATTTCTACTTGTTTTTTGAGGGGTTATAGGAAAGATAAAGCACGAACACCAACCAATGAGCACTTGCCATAGGAGATGATCCTGCCCACTTCTTATTTATACAAAGCAGCAGTAGCATCAAATAGCCCACTAGGTTTAATGACACAATGTCAGAAACCATGAAATCAGACCGAGACAGAAGTACAGTTAAATCACACTTGTCTAATAATAAAAGTAAATAGAACAAACTTAGTCAAAACATAGCCAAAGTTTGGTAACCGGAACGGATAGTCAGCCAAGCCAGAAAGTCAGGGATCGGTTTAGTGGAACAACAAGCAGGATCTGGAGACAGAAGGCATGTCAGCCAAGCAAGTCTTTAAACAGGAACTGCAATGTTGATCAAGGCGAAGACAGTGATCCTCTGGGCTGGACGGCTTCAGTGGGTAGGTCTGACAAGCAGGATAACAGGTGAGTAGCTGAGGAGAGATAGGAGCTGGCAATTAGCCGACAGCTGAGCGACCAGCTCAGAGAAGGAAGGGCTGAGCACAGCCCTGACACACAAATAATATAGACATCTATGTGTCTAGCTAGTATTATTCAAAGGAAATTAACCACACACCTTTTATCTTATGCAATTATCCGCCTTGTAGAAAGTCATGGGGCACATATCGAATAAGTCCATGAAAGATTCACACACAGGTCTTGCAAGCAGTGTACCACACATATATTGGCTTTCACTTCCCTTAACATCACTAGGTTTCAGGTCATGTATAATTTATACAGTATTTATATATATACAGTTGTGCTCTTAAGTTTACATACCCTGGCAGAATAAATGACTTCTTGGCCATTTTTCAGAGAATATGAATAACACAAAAACTTTTTTCACTCATGGTTAGTGTTTGGCTGAAGCCATTAATTATCAATCAACTGTGTTTACCCTTTTTAAATCATAATGGCAACAAAAACTACCCAAATGACCCTGATGAAAAGTTTACATACCCCAGTTCTTAATACCGTGTATTGCCCCCTTTAACATCAATGACAGCTTGAAGTCTTTTGTGGTATTTGTGGATGAGGCTCTTTATCTTCTCAGATGGTAAAGCTGCCCATTCCTCTTGGCAAAAGCCTCCAGTTCCTGTAAATTCTTAGGCTGTCTTGCATGAACTCATATTGCTCAATGATATTGAGTTCAGGAGATTGAGATGGCCACTCCAGAACCTTCACTTTTTTTTCTGCTGTAGCCAATGACAGGTCGACTTAGACTTGTGTTTTGGATCATTGTCATGTTGGAATGTCCAAATACGTCCCATGTGCAGCTTCCTGGCTGATGAATGCAAATGTTCCTCCAGTATTTTTTGATATCATACTGCATTTTGACCAAATTTCCTGTGACTTTGTAGCTCTCACATCTCCAAAACATCAGCAATCCACCTCTGTACCTTTCATCATAGGCCTTGTTGACTCCTCTCCAAATCTAGCGTTTATGGTTGCGGCCAAAAAGCTCAATTTTGGTGTCATCACTCCAAATGACTTTGTGCCAGAAGGGTTGAGGCTTGTCTCTGTGCTGTTTGGCGTATTGTAAGTGGGATACTTTGTGGCATTTGCGTAGTAATGGCTTTCTTCTGGCAACTCGACCATGCAGCCCATCTTTCTTCAAGTGGCTCCCTATTGTGCATCTTGAAACAGACACAACACATGTTTTCAGAGAGTCGAGCTTCCAGTTCGAGTCGAACTAATGTTCGACTCAAACATTGGCTGTTCGCCAGTTCGCCGAACAGCGAACAATTTGGGGTGTCCGCGGCAAATTCCAAAGCCGCGAACACCCTTTAAAAGTCTATGGGAGAAATCAAAAGTGCTAATTTTAAAGGCTTATATGCATGGTATTGTCATAAAAAGTGTTTGGGGACCTGGGTCCTGCCCCAGGGGACATGTATAAACGCAAAAAGAAGTTTTAAAAACAGCCATTTTTTCGGGAGCAGTGATTTTAATACTTCTTAAAGTGAAACAATAAAAGTGTAATATTCCTTTAAATTTTACCTGGGGGGTGTCTATAGTATGCCTGTAAAGGGGCACATGTTTCCCGTGTTTAGAACAGTCTTACAGTAAAATGACATTTCAAAGGAAAAAAAGTCATTTAAAACTACTCGCAGCTAGGGATGAGCCGAACACACCCGCCCCCCCCGGTTCGGTTCGCACCAGAACCTGCGAACGGACCGAAAATTCACACGAACGTTAGAACCCCATTGACATCTATGGGACTCGAACGTTCGAAATCAAAAGTGCTCATTTGCTAATTTGCATGGTATTGTCCTAAAAAGGGTTTGGGGACCCTTATAGAAGCAAGTGGACAAAATAGGAATTAACTTTGGGACCACATCTTCCGAACTGGCGCTCTGACGTTGAGTAGTCGCTCAGGAAGCAGGTTGGCAAGATTCCTTACAGAGTCTTTCAAGAGATATCCCTCGAAGTTCATCGCTACTTCTCCCTCTACTAAGCTTGTTTCGACCCCCCTGAGTAAGGGCGGTCGCTGGCTCTCTGGTATGCCTTCATTACATTATCACCAGGTGGTGGGCAGCACTGGCGGTGGATTACTGATCCAGAACTCCGCATGGAATCAATTTTGGACTTTACTCACATTATAATTCAGAACTTTTATTTGTATTCACTGTATCTGCCTTTTCATCACATATGGACTTTTTGATTTAATGTTTTCTCACTAGTCATTATTATTAGGTGTTATTTATTATTTCTTTTTAATAATAATTTCACAATATTTTCTTTATATCTGATTCTTGTGCCCTCGTATTGGGGTTATAGTGTTCAGCAGCAGGACCCCTTTCACGGATATTTCCTTATTAATTATTTTTCACTTTTTTGAGCACCTAGCGCAATTCTTTTTCTTTTTACATTGGGTGTCTATAGTATGCCTGTAAAGTGGTGCGTGTTTCCCGTGCTTAGAACAGTCCCTGCACAAAATGTCATTTTTAAAGGAAAAAAAGTCATTTAAAACTGCTTGCGGCTTTAATGTAATGTTGGGTTCTGGCAATATGGATGAAAATCAGTGAGACAAACGGCATGGGTACCCCCAAGTCCATTACCAGGCCCTTTGGGTCTTGTATGGATATTAAGGGGAACCCCGCACCCAAATTAAAAAAGGAAACGTGTGGGGCCCCCAGGCCCTATATACTCTGAACAGCAGTATACAGGCGGTGCATACAAGACAGGGACTATAGGTTTGTTGTTAAGTAGAATCTGTTTGTAATTTTGAACTGGTACATTTTTAACATGTTTAGCTCCAGCCAAAAATCTATTTTAAGCTTTTTGGTAAACCTAGGGAAGGGTTATCACCCCTGTGACATTTGTTTTTCTATCTGTGCTCCTCTTCAGAAGATTTGACCTCACTTTTTGTCCCAATGACAAATGTTTTTTGAAAATTTGGGTTTTTTTGTGATACAAAGATTGGCAATAAAGCATCAGTGGAAAGGAGAAAAGTTTTTCCCATATTAACTCTTACAGGAGAGAATTTCCCTTCCTAGGGGTAGATTTCATCTCACTTCCTGTTGTCTCCTTCCGTTTGCAAGTAGGAGTCGTTTGTAAGTTGGATGCTTGAAAGTAGGGGCTTGCCCTATATACTCAGCAGAAATTTGGGCCTTAGGTATTGTTGTGGCCACAACACTGTAAGCCCTCACAGGGCCCTGCTGTGAAATATTAGATCAAGAATTGTAATTACATGCCCCTGTTGAACAGGGGCAGAAAAATTAGGCCTTTGGTGGTGGTGGTGGTGCTGGTGCCACAACACTGTAAGTCCCCAAAAATACTCTTGGTGGGCGCAGAAAGGGGCCCTGCTGTGAAATATTAGATCAAGAATTCTAATTACATGTCCCTGTTGAACAGGGGCTGAAAAATTGGGCCTTAGGCACTGGTGCTGGTGCCACAACACTGGAACCCCTCACAGATACTCTAGTTGGAGTGCAGGAACTAGCCCTGCTGCAAAGAATTGCATCAAAAATTGTAATGACACGCCCCTGTATTGGGCCTTAGGCACTGGTGCTGGTGCCACAACACTGCAACCCCTCACAGATACTCTAGTTGGTGCGCAGGAACTAGCCCTGCTGCAAAGAATTGCATCAAAAATTGTAATGACACGCCCCTGTTAAACAGGGGCTGAAAAATTGGGCCTTAGGCACTGGTGCCACAACACTGCAACCCCTCACAGATACTCTAGTTGGAGCACAGGAACTAGCCCTGCTGCAAAGAATTGCATCAAAAATTGTAATTACACGCCCCTGTTAAACAGGGGCTGAAAAATTGGGCCTTAGGCACTGGTGGCAGGAGTGGCGGAGCCCAGAACCAAAAATGTTCTTACAAGCTATCATCATGATCATTGAGGAGGAAGAGGATAATTACTCAGTATAACAGGATAGTCACTCAACATCAGCATAGGCAGTCTTTGAAGGGATCTGACATTTCAAAAAAATTTATTTGGTTACATCAGCATCAGGTGCTTGGTAGCTGGTGGTGATGCAAGACTGATTCATTTTTATGAAGGTCAGTCGATCGACCGAGTCGGTGGACAGATGCACCCTCTGATCGGTTACAAAGCCTCCAGCAGCACTGAATGTGCGTTCCGAAAGAACGCTGGATGCAGGACAGGCCAGTAGCTCAATTGCATACTGTGCAAGCTCTGGCCAGTGATCCATCCTCAAGACCCAGTAACCCAGAGGATTTTCGGTGGGAAAGGTGTCCAAGTCAGATCTTGCCCCTAGGTATTCCTGCACCATGTAAAACAGACGCTGGCGATGGTTGCTGGAACCGATCATACCTTGGGGCTGTGGACTAAAAAATTGTCTGAACGCATCGGTCAGACGGCCACCTTCTCCACCGCTCCTTCTTTGACCGCTCCTTCTTTGACTGACCGAAGCCTCAGCAACACATTGTCCAGAAACAGGAGTTTGTAACCTCCCAGTCTCTGGGAATGCGTTGCACAGATCTTTCTGCAAGGCCTCCCGAAGATGTTTCATCCTCTGCTCCCTCTGCTACAGCAAGATAAGGTCCGCAACCTTACCCTTGTAACGTGGATCAAGGAGGGTTGCCAGCCAGTAATGATTCCCCCTCCTTGATACCACGAATACGAGGATCCTTCCGCAGGCTTTGCAGGATCAGGGAGGCCATGCAGCGTAGGTTTGCTAAGGCATTCAGTCCGGAGTCCTCTGGGTCACTAAGGATGACATGATCCGCAGCCACCTCCTCCCAGCCACGTACAAGTCCATGTGTTTCTTGGGACTAAAAATGATCCCTTAAAGACTGCTGCTGATGCTGAGTGCCAGGCTCCACCTCCATACTGACACAATCCTCCTCCTCGTCCTCTTCCTGTGTGATCGGCGGGCATGCAGGAACACTGTCTGGATAAAGGGGACCTTGAGAGATAAGGAAGTCCTCCTCTTCCTGCCTCTGTTCTGCCTCAAGTGCCCTGTCCATTATTCCATGCAGCGTGTGCTCCAACAGGTGGACAAGGGGGACAGTGTTACTGATGCATGCACTGTCACTGCTCACCATCCTCGTGGCCTCCTCAAATGGTGACAGGACAGTGCATGCATCCCTGATCGTATCCCACTGGCGTGGGGAAAAAAAAAACAAGTTCCCCTGACCCTGTCCTGGTGCCATAGTCGCACAGGTACTCATTGATGGCCCTCTGCTGCATGTGCAGCCGCTGCAGCATGGCCAACGTTGAGTTCCACCTGGTGGGCATGTCACAGATTAGGCGGTTCTTGGGCAGGTTAAATTCCTTTTGGAGGTCTGCCAGCCGAGCGCTGGCATTATATGACCGGCAGAAATGCACACAGACTTTCCTGGCCTGCCTCAGGACATCCTGTAAGCCTGGGTACCTGCTCAAGAACCGCTGAACCACCAAGTTAAGGACGTGAGCCAAACAGGGCACATGGGTCATTTGTCCCTGTCAGAGGGTGGAGAGGAGGTTGGTGCCATTGTCGCAAACCACCATTCCTGCCTTAAGTTGGCATGGCCTCAACCCCCTCTGAACCTGCCCCTGCAGAGCTGACAGAACCTCTGCCCCAGTGTGGCTCCTGTCCCCCAAGCACACCAGCTCAAGCACCGCATGACATCTTTTGGCCTGCATACTTGAGTAGCCCCTTGAACGCCTACGGAGCACCGCTGTTTCCAAGGACAAAGCACAGGAAGAGGCCATGGAGGAAGAAGAAGAGGAGGGGGTGGAGGAGAGAGGTGTGTCAGAATCATTAGTAGTGGCATTTTGGAGGCGTGGTGGCGGAACAACCTCCAACACTACTTCACCTTGTCCTGCATCCTTCCCAGCTGCCAGCAGAGTCACCCAATGCTCCGTGAAACTTTGGTAACGTCCCTGTCCCTGCCTGCTGGACCATGAGTCAGCGGTAATATGCACCTTACCGCTGACCGCCCTGTCCAGCGAGGCATGGACATTGCCTTCCACATGCTGGTAGAGAGCCAGAATCGCCTTCCGTGAGAAAAAGTGGCGTTTGGGTACCTGCCACTGAGGAACCGCACATTCCACAAACTCATGGAAGGGGGCAGAGTCTACCAACTGAAAAGGTAGCAGTTGAAGTGCTAGCAATTTTGCCAAGCTAGCATTCAACCGCTGGGCATGTGGATGGCTGGGAGCGAACATCTTTCGGCGGTGCAGCAGCTGGGGCAGGGAAATATGCCTGGTACAATCTGACGTTGGTGTACCGAAAGGAGATTGCCCACAAGTACTTGGCTGTGACACACCTAATTCTACACCTTCATTCCTCTCAGTGCAGGTCTCAGGGAGGACTGAAGGTATAGTGGGGTTGGAGATCTCAGCTGATGAGGAACAAGGAGAGGTCCTCTTTGTTCTTTGGTGTGGGTTTTTTAGATATGTTTGCCAACGAACTGCCTGGCAGGTCAACATATGTCTGGTCAAGCATGTGGTGCCAAGTGGGAGATTTTTTGGCCACGCGAGATACACTTGAGACATATGTTGCAAATAGCAACGGTGCGATCTAATGCACTTGTCTCAAAAAAGGCCCACACCAAAGAACTTTTGGAATAACGCACAGAGACAGCAGCGCCCTGCACATGCGGAGCTTTGCAGTGTGATGCAGTCAGTGTGCTGCCCTTAGGCTGGCTCCTGGAGGGCATCCTGCCTCGTTGGTGATGTGCCTCCTCCTCCTCCCCTCTCCTATCAGGCACCCACGTTCAGTCAGTGACCGCATCATCCCCTCCCTCCTCATCACTGGAGTAAACCTGGCAGTATACTGCATCAGGGGGAGCATGACTGCCAGATTGCTGTCCTTCTTGGGCACCCCCTCTGTCTGTGCTCACGTTACTGCCTTCATCTAGCTCAGTATCATCATCAGAGCCTTCTAAATGCTGGGCATCCTCCTGGAGCATGTACCCAACACTGTGGTCAAACAGTTCAAGGGACTCCTCAGGAGGACATGGTGGGGCTAGGGAAGGAGACACTGATGCCATTGAGCCGAGGGAAGATGCCACGTTGGCAGCTGCCTTGCCAGACAAAGTACCCTGAGCATGGGTGAGAGAGGATGAGGAGGATGAGGACGGCTTGGTCATCCACTCGACCAAGTCTTCCGCATGTTACTGCTCAACACGGACAGCTACCGAAAAAAAGGCCAAGCGTGTCCCACGGCCACGTGCTGATGAGGATGCACCGTCACCACGACCAGCACTGTTGCCTCTAGGCACAGAGCCTGCTTGCCCTCTTTTATTGGCTTGTGACTGTCTGCCTCTCCTTGTTGGCCTTCCAGACATGCTAAAGATGTAGCTACACTAAGCTGGGATATATATATATATATATATATATATATATATATATATATATATATATATATATATATATATATATGTATGTATATATATATATATATATATATATGTATGTATATATATATATATATATATATATGTATGTATATATATATATATATATATATATATATATATATATATATATATATATATATATATATATATATACTGATACTGCAGCTAGCTCCACTGCCTGCTTGTAGTATGAGAACACCACCAATCTTCTACAGGTAGCTTTAGATGAACACTGTGCAGAGGTCGCACTACACTAACTTGTAGCTTTAGCTGTGCAGAGGACGCACTACACTAATGTTTAAATAATGTAGCTGCCTGCGGTAGTGATAGGATCAGGAAAACACCACCAACCTTCTACAGGTAGCTTTAGGTGAACACTGTGCAGAGGACGCACTGCACTGACGTGTAAATAATGTAGCTGCCTGCGTTAGTGATAGGATCAGGAACACACCACCAACCTTCTACAGATAGCTTTAGCTGAACACTGTGCAGAAGATGCACTACGCTAACGTTAAAATAATGTAGCTGCCTGTGGTAGTGATAGGATCAGAAAAACACCACCAACCTTCTACAGTTAGCTTTAGCTGAACACTGTGCAGAGAACACACTACACTAACATGTAAATAATGTAGCTGCCTGCGGTAGTGATAGAATCAGGAAAACACCACCAATCTTCTACAGATAGCTTTAGCTGAACACTGTGCAGCGGACGCACTACACTAACGTTAAAATAATGTAGCTGCCTGTGGTAGTGATAGGATCAGGAAAACACCACCAACCTTCTACAGGTAGCTTTAGCTGAACACTGTGCAGAGGATGCACTACACTAACGTGTAAATAATGTAGCTGCCTGCGGTAGTGATAGGATCAGGAAAACACCATCAACCTTCTACAGGTAGCTTTAGATGAACACTGTGCAGAGGACGCACTACACTAACGTGTAAATAATGTAGCTACCTGCGGTAGTGATAGGATCAGGAAAACACCACCAACCTTCTACAGGTAGCTTTAGCTAAACACTGTGCAGAGGTCGCACTACACTAACTTGTAGCTTTAGCTGAACACTGTTCAGAGGACGCACTACACTAACCTGTAGCTTTAGCTGAACACTGTGCAGAGGTTGCACTACACTAACTTGTAGCTTTAGCTTAACACTGTGAGGATGACGCACTACACTAACTTGTAGCTTTAGCTGAACACTGTGCACTACACTAACTTGTAGCTTTAGCTGAACACTGTTCAGAGGACGCACTACACTAACTTGTAGCTTTAGCTGAACACTGTGCAGAGGTCGCACTACACTAACCTGTAGCTTTAGCTGAACGCTGTGAGGAGGACGCACTACACTAACTTGTAGCTTTAGCTGAACACTGTGCACTACACTAACTTGTAGCTTTAGCTGAACACTGTTCAGAGGACGCACTACACTAACTTGTAGCTTTAGCTGAACACTGTGCAGAGGTCGCACTACACTAACTTGTAGCTTTAGCTGAACACTGTGCAGAGGTCACACTAAACTAACTTGTAGCTTTAGCTGAACACTGTGAGGAGGACGCACTACACTAACTTGTAGCTATAGCTGAACACTGTGCAGAGGTCGCACTACACTAACTTGTAGCTTTAGCTGAACATTGTGAGGAGGACGCACTACACTAACTTGTAGCTTTAGCTGAACACTGTGCACTACACTAACTTGTAGCTTTAGCTGAACACTGTTCAGAGGACGCACTACACTAACTTGTAGCTTTAGCTGAACACTGTGCAGAGGTTGCACTACACTAACCTGTAGCTTTAGCTGAACACTGTGAGGAGGACGCACTACACTAACTTGTAGCTTTAGCTGAACCCTGTTCAGAGGTTGCAATACACTAACTTGTAGCTTTAGCTGAACACTGTGCACTACAATAACTTGTAGCTTTAGCTGAACACTGTTCAGAGGACGCACTACACTAACTTGTAGCTTTAGCTGAACACTGTGCAGAGGTCGCACTACACTAACTTGTAGCTTTAGCTGAACACTGTGCAGAGGTCACACTAAACTAACTTGTAGCTTTAGCTGAACACTGTGAGGAGGACACACTACACTAACTGTAAATAGTCTAGCTGCCTGACTGTGGTACTAATAGGATCAGAAGAACACCAGCAATTTTCTTCAGGTAGCTGTAAATACTGTAACAACACAAGCCTACCTGTCAGTAGGAAGATAATAACAGGAACTGATCTAGCTAAACTGAATACAGTGTATATATATATATATATATATATATATATATATACACACACATAACACCTGGGATGCATATATACACAATACACTGTAAGTGCAGCTAACTGACTGACTGTCCTGCCTAATCTATCTAACTTAAATCAAATGATACTGTCTCTCGGTCTCTCGACGCCGGAACACACTACACAGGGCCGCTGTGCAGGTGGCCTTATATAGTGTGGGGCGTGTACTAAACCCCCTGAGCCATAATTGGCCAAAGCCACTCTGGCTTTGGCCAATTACAGCTCTCTCTACAGACAGCGCTGTGATTGGCCAAGTATGCGGGTCATAGTGCACACTTGGCCAATCATCAGCCAGCAATGCACTGCGATGCCGCACGAATTTGACGCGAACGGCCCATATCGTTCACAATTCGGCGAACGGGCGAACGGATGATGTTCGAGTCAAACATTGGTTCGACTCGAATACGAAACTCATCCCTACTCGTGGCTATTAATGAATTGTCAATCCGACAATACACATAAAAGTTCATTGATAAAAACGGCATGGGATCTCCCCACAGGGGAACCCCGAACCAAAATTTAAAAAAAAAATGGCAAAAGGTCCCCCTAAATTCCACACCAGGCCCTTCCAGGCCCTTCCATACCAGGCCCTTGTCCTAATTAACATGGGGACAAGGTGCTTTGGAGGGCTACCTCAAAGCACCCTCCCAATGTTGAGGGCATGTGGCCTAGTACGGTTCAGGGGGGGGGGCGCTCTCTCGTCCCCCCCTCTTTTCCTGTGGCCTGCCAGGTTGCGTGCTCAGATAAGGGTCTGCTATGGATTTTTGGGGGACCCCACACCATTTTTTTTTATTTTGGCGTGGGTTTCCCCTTAAAATCCATGCCAGACCTGAAGGGTCTGGTATGGTTTTTGAGGGGGACCCCCACACCATTTTTTTTTTTAATTTTGGCATGGGGTTCCCCTTAATATCCATACCAGACCTGAAGGGCCTGGTATGGAATTTAGGGGGACCCCCATGCCATTTTTTGTTTTTAATTTTGGTTCAGGGTTACATAGTTACATAGTTACATAGTAGGTGAGGTTGAAAAAAGACACAAGTCCATAAAGTCCAACCTATGTGTGTGATTATGTGTCAGTATTGCCTGTGGGGAAATCCCATGCCATTTTTATTAATGAACTTTTATGTGTATTGTCGGACCGACAATTCATTAATAGCCGCAAGTAGTTTTGAATGACTTTTTTTCCTTTGAAATGTAATTTTGCTGTCACACTGTTCTAAACACTGGAAACATGCGCCCCTTTACAGGCATACTATAGACACCCCCAGGTACGAAATTTAAAGGAATATTACACTTTTATTGTTTCACTTTAAGCATTATTAAAATCACTGCTCCCGAAAAAACGGCTGTTTTTAAGACTTTTTTTTGCATTGATACATGTCCCCTGGGGCAGGACCCAGGTCCCCAAACACTTTTTATGACAATAACTTGCATATAAGCTTTTAAAATTAGTACTTTTGATTATTCATGTTCGAGTCCCATAGACTTTAACGATGTTTGCGTGTTCAAACAAATTTTTTGCCTGTTCGCATGTTCTGGGGGGTGTTCGGCTCATCCCTAGTCCTGTATTTTGCCTGAAGTTATTTGTGGATTTTTCTTTGTATCCCGAACAATTTTCCTGGCAGTTGTGGCTGAAATTTTGGTTGGTCTACCTGACCATGGTTTGGTTTCAACACAACCCCTAATTTTCCACTTTTTGATTAGAGTTTGAACACTGCTGATTGGCATTCTCAATTCCTTGGATATCTTTTTATATCCCTTTCCTGTTTTATACAGTTCAACTACCTTTTCCCACTGATCCTTTGACAATCCTCTTGCTTTCCCCATGACTCAGAATCCAGAAACATCAGTGCAGCACTGGATGAAAGATGCAAGAGTCTGACAGGAGTCCAGAAACTCATTGACCTTTTATACACACACACACACACACAATTACAAGCAAATAGATTACAGGTGAGGATGGTTACCTTTAATAACCATTTAAACCCCTTTGTGTCAACTTGTGTGCATGTTATCAGGCCAAAATAACCAGGGTATGTAAACTTTTGATCAGGGTCATTTGGATAGTTTCTGTTGTCATTATGATTTAAAAAGAGTAAACACAGTTGACTGATAATAAATGGCTTCAGCCAAACACTAACCATGAGTGAATGAAATGTTTTTGTGTTATTCATATTCTCTGAAAAATGCATTTAAAAAATCATACATTCTGCCAGGGTATGTAAGCTTATGAGCACAACTGTAATATATATATATATAAATATAAATACAGTTAGGTCCATATATATTTGGACACAGGCACAATTTTAGATTTTTTCAGGTATTTACCAAAACATATTCAAGCTATAGTTATATAATGAATATGTGCTGAAAGTGCACACTCTCAGGTTTAATTTAAGGGTATGTACATCCAAATCGGAGGTAGGCTTTAGGAATTACAGCTCTTAAGAATAGACACCCCCCCCTTTTTCAAGGGTCCAAAAGTAATTGGACACTTGAATCAAAAGCTGTTTCATGGCCAGGTGTAGGCTACTCCTTTGTTATTTCTTCATCAATTAAGCAGGTAAAAGGTCTGGATTTGATTCTAAGCGTGGTATTTGCATTTGGAATCTATTGCTGTAAACCTACATCATGTGTTCAAAGGAGATGTCCATGCAAGTGAAACAGGCCATTGTAAGGCGTGGGTGTCCACGGAAGACAACAGTGGTGGATGATTTCTATGGTAAAGAAAAACCCATTCACAACATCCAGACAAGTGAAGATACTCTCCAGGAGGTGGGCGTATCATTGTCAAAGTCTACAATCAAGAGAAGACTTCACAAGAGCAAATACAGAGGGTTCACCACAAGGTACAAACCATTCATAAGCCTAAAGAATAGAACAGCCAGATTAGACTTTGCCAAAAAAATCAAAAAAAGCCAGACCAGTTCTGGAAAAACATTCTTTGGATGGATTAAACTAAGATTAATCTGTACCGGAACGACAGGAAGAAAAAAAGTGTGAAGAAGGCTTGGTCCAAAGCACACAACATCATCTGTAAAACATGGTGGAGACAGTGTGATGACATGAGCATGCATGGCTTCCAGTGGCACTGGGTCATTGGTGTTTGTTGATAATGTGACAGAAAACAGTAGCAGCCGGATGAATTCTGCAGTGTTTACAGATATACTGTCAGCCCAGATTCAGCCATATGGACAATGATTCAAAATACACTGCAAAAGCAACCCAGGAGCTTTTGAAGAAAAAAAAGTGGAATATTCTGCAATGGCTGAGTCAATCACCTGATCTCAAACCAATTGAGCATGCATTTCACTTGCTGAAGGCAAAACTAAAGGCAGAAAGACCCACAAACAAAGAACAACTGAAGACAGCTGCAGTTAGAGCCTGGCAAAGCATCTGAAAGGAGGAAACCCAGTCTTTGGTAATGTCCATGGGTTCCAGACTTCAGGTAGTCATTGCCAGTAAAGGGTTCTCAACAAAATATTAAAAATGAGCATTTTATTTATGATTATATTAATTTGTCCAATTTCATTTGAGCCTCTGAAAATGGGGGGATGGTGTATAAAAATGGTTGCAGTTCCTAAAATTTGTACTTGATATTTATGTTCAGCCCCTTGAATTAAAACTGAAAGTCTGCACTTCAAATTCCTTTGGATTTTTTAATTTTAGATTTATTGTGGTGGAATACAGACCCAACTGTATGGAAATTGTGCCTGTATCCAAATATATATGGACCCAACTGTATATATATATATATATATATATATATATATATATATATATATAAATAAATATATGTACTATATATTTACGGAAAGCTGGCATATTGTTCTTGGCAGGTGGCAGTGACATTGGTGGTGATAGATCTAATCTATACAATTGGGTAAGATTTTTCTGGTAATTGTTCACATTTTCAAGCTAAAATTATTTTGACTAGCTACTCTCTAAACATTTTCTGTGGGAAATGTTTTGTGTCAAGGGATTCCAATACTACAAGCCACACAAAAATATTTTTTTAAAGTATACTGGAGGGTCCTTATGTGGTAAATGCAAATGTCAAATTGGGCTTTTAGGTTCTGGTTCCCTTTGCAGATTTAGTAATCCATAGGGTGTGGTAAGTTGCAGTGGTTGCTGCTGCTGCTGATGATGATGATGATTATAGAACTAATGCTGCTGATTTTGCAAGAGCTGGTGGTGGAGGGATGACATTTGTAAAAGGTTTAATCCTCAGATGTAGCATTGCTCTGTTCACTCACAGCCACTAAATGCTTGGTGAAAAGAAAAGCTTGTCGTAGTTTACTGTGCCTTCAGTAAGGCTTTATATATTTACCCCCTTTATCCTTTATGATGGGGATCCAAAAGCATGGTTAGTCAGTAAATATTTCTAATTTTACTATCTGATATTCTTGTCATTAAGGGACCCTTATAGAAGAGGAGAGTGGGAAACACTTGCACCACAACTACAACAATATTCTTGAGATTGAAATTACACGTAAAATAAATCTCCATCAAGACACTAAAAGAGTTGTGTCTGAAATCACACATGCCCATTTTTATAATCAAAAGTGGTAGGCTAATGACTGCAAAAACATCAGCTTGTCCTAGTGACAAAGGCCAAACCAGACTTTTCATAAGAGATCATGCTTGGCTGATCATGTCCTTTGACTTCCAGAATACACAATTTACAATGTATGACTAGCATTTACTACTAAACTAAACACTAATAGCCATGATCCCGTGGAATTTGCTTCTAGTCCTATTCTAAGTGAGCCTTTCTCTCAATTTGTTATTTGCCATATTGCTTATTAATAGGAGTAGTGATCACACTTGGAGAGTCAACGATCCTTTTTTTTTTTTTTTTTTTTAGTGGATCCCTTTTGCTAGCTGAGTTCTGTGAAAATTATTTTTTGCACCTATAGCGAACTGCTATGTTGCTGGTTATAAACTGATAACCCACTTGCTGTAGTTTTGTTCTACTAAGTAAAATCTTCTTGGTGAACTTTTAGGTAGTGTTTGTGAAACATTACCCACTAATGTAAGAAAAGGACCTATAGAATCTATAATTTATAGTAAATATCAAACTGTAAAGAAGATCCTCAATGCTGGTAAGGGAGATTTTGATAATTTTAGCAATGTAATATGAGAGCAGGGATCTCCAAACTTTTCAGTCTAAAAATCACATTGTACTGTATATTATATATACAAATATTTGAAAAAAATCTGTTTTTATAAAAGAATGATTACACTTTTAATAGATGAATAAACACACTCCAAGAAATATACAAATTCCACATCAAGAGCCTCCCCCATTAAATCAGAGTACCCTTTCCCCCCTTTCTTCAGGGTGCTTCATTCACATCAGAGTCCCTGAATCACATCAGAAGCCACCTTCAAATCAGAGTCCTCCTTTCAAATCTGAGTTCCATCTTTTCACAATAGAGTCCCCTCCATCACATCAGAAGCCCCCCATCACTAAGAGCCCTATTTCACATCAGAGTCCCTCTTTCACTTCAGAAGCCTCCCCATCACATCGGAAACCCCCTTTCATATCAGAAGCTCCCTATCACATCAGAATTGCTGCAGGCTGGGTAAAATCTGGGCCATAGTTCAGAGACCCCTGTGTTAGAGCAGTGAAGTCATCCCATCAGCACCCATAGCTTCAAGATTTGTCAGCCATGAAAGAGTTAACACCCACCAGCCATGCAGACAGGCACACTCAACGTAGATATCTCCATCTGTGCTAAATAGTGTGTATGGAAGAATCTTCCCTGCTGGCTACTGTATTCTGACAGTCCCTGTATCCATGACTGTCTGAAAAACTGAACAGTAGCTGAATCTGATCGGATGGAGTCACTGTTCACCTGGCAATTTTTCATCTAGATTTTTACATTTTTCATTTGAAGTTTGTCAAGCTAGGTGGCATGCAGATCCTCTTTGACATTTGAAGGGAGACAACTAAGAATCTAAATAGCACTTTACCAGGTTCTTCTTTAACCACTTCAGCCCCGGAAGGTTTTACCCCCTTCCTGACCAGAGCACTTTTTACAATTCGGCACTGCGTCGCTTTAACTGCTAATTGCGCGGTCATGCAATGCTGTACCCAAACGAAATTTGCGTCCTTTTCTTCCCACAAATAGAGCTTTCTTTTGATGGTATTTGATCACCTCTGCCGTTTTTATTTTTTGCGCTATACACGGAAAAAGACCGAAAATTTTGAAAAAAAATGATATTTTCTACTTTTTGTTCTAAAAAAAATCCAATAAACTCAATTTTAGTCATACATTTAGGCCAAAATGTATTCGGCCACATGTCTTTGGTAGAAAAAATGTCAATAAGTGTATATTTATTGGTTTGCGCAAAAGTTATAGCGCCTACAAACTAGGGTACATTTTCTGGAATTTACACAGCCTTTAATTTATGACTGCCTATGTCGTTTCTTGAGGTGCTAAAATGGCAGGGCAGTACAAAACCCCCACAAATGACCCCATTTTGGAAAGTAGACACCCCAAGGAATTTGCTGAGAGGCATGTTGAGCCCATTGAATATTCATTTTTTTTGTCCCAAGTGATTGAATAATGACAAAAAAAAAAAAAAAAATTACAAAAAGTTGTCACTAAATGATATATTGCTCACACAGGCCATGGGCATATGTGGAATTGCACCCCAAAATACATTTAGCTGCTTCTCCTGAGTATGGGGATACCACATGTGTGGGACTTTTTAGGAGCCTAGCCGCGTACGGGGCCCCCGAAAACCAATCACTGCCTTCAGGATTTCTAAGGGCGTACATTTTTGATTTTACTCCTCACTACCTATCACAGTTTTGAAGGCCATAAAATGCCCAGATGGCATAAAACCCCCCCAAATGACCCCATTTTGGAAAGTAGACACCCCAAGCTATTTGCTTTGAGGCATGTTGAGTCCATGGAATGTTTTATATTTTGACACAAGTTGCGGGAAAGTGACAAATTTTTTTTTTTTTTTTTTTTTGCACAAAGTTGTCACTAAATGATATATTGCTCACACAGGCCATGGGCATATGTGGAATTGCACCCCAAAATACATTTAGCTGCTTCTCCTGAGTATGGGGATACCACATGTGTGGGACTTTTTGGGAGCCTAGCCGCGTACGGGGCCCCGAAAACCAATCAGTGCCTTCAGGATTTCTAAGGGCGTACATTTTTGATTTTACTCCTCACTACCTATCACAGTTTCGGAGGCCATGGAATGCCCAGGTGGCACAAACCCCCCCCAAATGACCCCATTTTGGAAAGTAGACACCCCAAGCTATTTGCTGAGAGGCATGGTGAGTATTTTGCAGCTCTCATTTGTTTTTGAAAATAAAGAAAGACGAGAAAAAAAAATTTTTTTTTTCTTTTTTCAATTTTCAAAACTTTGTGACAAAAAGTGAGGTCTGCAAAATACTCACTATACCTCTCATCAAATAGCTTGGGGTGTCTACTTTCCAAAATGGGGTCATTTGGGGGGGTTTTTTGCCACCTGGGCATTCCATGGCCTCCGAGACTGTGATAGGCAGTGAAGAGTGAAATCAAAAATTTACGGCCTTAGAAAGCCTGAAGGCGGTGCTTGGTTTTCGGGGTCCCGTACGCGGCTAGGCTCCCAAAAAGTCTCACACATGTGGTATCCCCGTACTCAGGAGAAGCAACAGAATGTATTTTGGGGTGTAATTTCACATATTCCCATGGCATGTTTGAGCAATATATCATTTAGTGACAACTTTGCGCAAAAAAAAATAAAAAAAATAAAAAATTGTCTCTTTCCCGCAACTTGTGTCACAATATAAAATATTCCATGGACTTGACATGCCTCTCAGCAAATAGCTTGGGGTGTCTACTTTCCAAAATGGGGTCATTTGGGGGGGGTTTGAACTGTCCTGGCATTTTATGCACAACATCTAGAAGCTTATGTCACACATCACACACTCTTCTAACCACTTGAAGACAAAGCCCTTTCTGACACTTTTTGATTACATAAAAAAATAATTTTTTTTTGCAAGAAAATTACTTTGAACCCCCAAACATTATATATTTTTTTAAAGCAAATGCCCTACAGATTAAAATGGTGGGTGTTTCATTTTTTTTTTTTCACACAGTATTTGCGCAGCGATTTTTCAAACGCATTTTTTGGGGAAAAAACACACTTTTTTAAATTTTAATGCACTAAAACACACTATATTGCCCAAATGTTTGATGAAATAAAAAAGATGATCTTAGGCCGAGTACATGGATACCAAACATGACATGCTTTAAAATTGCGCACAAACGTGCAGTGGCGACAAACTAAATACATTTTTAAAAACCTTTAAAAGCCTTTACAGGTTACCACTTTAGATTTACAGAGGAGGTCTACTGCTAAAATTACTGCCCTCGATCTGACATTTGCGGTGATACCTCACATGCATGGTGCAATTGCTGTTTACATTTGACGCCAGACCAACACTTGCGTTCGCCTTAGCGCGAGAGCAGGGGGGACAGGGGTGCTTTTTTTTTTTTTTTTTTTCTTTATTATTATTATTTTTTTATCTTATTTTTAAACTGTTCCTTTCATTTTTTTTTTTTTAAATCATTTTTATTGTTATCTCAGGGAATGTAAATATCCCCTATCATAGCAATAGGTAGTGACAGGTACTCTTTTTTGCAAAAATTGGGGTCTATTAGACCCTAGATTTCTCCTATGCCCTCAAAGCATCTGACCACACCAAGATCGGTGTGATAAAATGCTTTCCCAATTTCCCAATGGCGCTGTTTACATCCGGCGAAATCTAAGTCATAAAATGCTCGTAGCTTCCGGTTTCTTAGGCCATAGAGATGTTTGGAGCCACTCTGGTCTCTGATCAGCTCTATGGTCAGCTGGCTGAATCACCGGCTGCATTCTCAGGTTCCCTGTTGAGACAGGAGAGCCAGAGAAAAACACGGAAGACGTTGGGGGGGGGGGGATTCCCTCCCACTGCTTGTAAAAGCAGTCTAGAGGCTAATTAGCTGCTAGGATTGCTTTTACATGAAAGCCAATCGCTGGCTGAAAAGAATGATACCAAGATGATACCTAAACCTGCAGGCATCATTCTGGTATAACCACTCAAAGTCGTGAATGGCGTACCTGAAGACAAAAAAATGGTTAACAATAAAGCACAGTAAACGGTAAGGTATAAAAAATTGCATATCTGAAAAGCAAGCATGATAAAACATAACAACAATAAAACATTGCAGAATAGAATACAGTAAAAAAGAGCAGAACAATAGAGAGAGAATAGAGAGAGAGAACAATAAAACGACAACTATTTTTTTTTTATTTTATATTTTTGTTTGTGTTTTTTTTTTTTTTTTTACACTTTTTTTTGTAACTAACTTTTATAACTGTAACCGGTTCCAGGTTCGGGTCTCTCAAAATGCGATGGCATCTTGGGAGACCCTGTGAAAGTGTGCCTAGTCTGTGCAATGCTGTACCCTACGCTAATACTCAACTAGTGAATGGTAGTGTTCAAAACATTCACCAATGCAAAGACCAGGATTGTCAGGACAGGAGGGACAATAATAGAGGGTGTCACGCCTATATCTGCGCTTGCTGCAGACACGACATCTTTTTTGGGGGGGGGTTCGTTGGGTAGGGGTACTCGGGAGGACATAAAGAAAATGCCTCTCATGCAGCCGACTGCATTTGGTTGGGGATGTGAATGGGGGAAGTACGGGCGCTGCAGAAGTGGTGGGTTCCCAATTAGGATTGGCGAATGCAGCAGGAAGGGCACTATGGACACGACGGGCCTGTGTTTGTCTTCTTGGTGGCAGCGGGACACTACTTGTGCTTGCCACCTCACCAGCTTGAACTGCATTTATGGGACTCGCCATGTCACCAAGTGTTACTGCAGTGCTGGTTTGACTACGACCGGGGTGTACTAGGCTGCTGGTGCTTGCCAGTTCACCAAAACGCTACCAAAAAAACTGTTAGAGATTGTAGGGATCAGGCCTGACTCTGCGAACGCTGCAGTTATGCGTTTAGTGTTTTGTAAGTGTCAGTGATCGATCGATACTGCACTTGGGTGGGCTGGGCTGGGCTGGGCTGGGCAGAGGGGCAAAACGCAGGTGCTAGCAGGTATCTGGGCTGATCCCGCTAACACTGCGTTTGTGGGAACCCTAAACTGCTGGGGACGCTAGTATAGATCTGATCAGATCAGATATTGATCCGATCAGATACTATACCACTAAGGAAGGTGTACGGTGTGTGCGTGGGTGTTAGCGGTACTGGCGCTAACCTGATGCTGCCTGGGGCTGGCGCTTGCCAGTTCACCAAAACACTACCAAAAAAACTGTTAGCGATCGCAGGGATCAGGCCTGACTCTGCGAACGCTGCAGTTATGCGTTTAGTGTTTTGTAAGTGTCAGTGATCGATCGATACTGCACTTGGGTGGGCTGGGCCGGGCGGAGTGGCAAAACGCAGGTGCTAGCAGGTATCTGGGCTGATCCCGCTAACACTGCGTTTGTGGGAACCCTAAACTGCTGGGGACGCTAGTATAGATCTGATCAGATCAGATATTGATCCGATCAGATACTATACCACTAAGGGAGGTGTACGGTGCGTGCGTGGGTGTTAGCGGTACTGGTGCTAACCTGACGCTGCCTGGGGCTGGTGCTTGCCAGTTCACCAAAACGCTACCAAGAAAACTGTTAGCGATCGCAGGGATCAGGCCTGACTCTGTGAACGCTGCAGTTATGCGTTTAGTGTTTTGTAAGTGACAGTGATCGATCGATACTGCACTTGGGCTGGGCCGGGCGGAGGGGAAGAACGCAGGTGCTAGCGGGTATCTGGGCTGATCCCGCTAACACTGCGTTTTTGGGAACCCTAAACTGCTGGGGACACTAGTATAGATCTGATCGGATCAGATATTGATCCGTACAGATACTATACCACTAAGGGAGGCGTATGCTGCGTGCGTGGGTGTTAGCGGTACTGGCGCTAATCTGACGCTGCCTGGGGCGACGCATATCACCGCCGGGCGATCAGGGGGCTAAACCTTTATTAGGTAATAAACGGCGGGTCCCCTGACACTATAAAAAATAAACGAACTAACCAGCGTCACCCGTAACGGTTATACGGTGATCAGTGGTGAAAGGGTTAACTAGGGGGCAATCAAGGGGTTAAAACATTTATTAGGTAGTATATGGGGGTCCCTGTCACTATAAAACGCTGACGGCGAACCTAAATATTTACGTTCCTAACTGGCGTCACCAGCGACACTAATACAGCGATCAGAAAAATGATCGCTTAGTGACACTGGTGACAGGGGGTGATCAAGGGGTTAAAACTTTATTAGGGGGGGTTAGGGGGGTATCCTAGACCTAAAGGGGGGTAATATTCACTGCCCTAACACTGTAACTGTCACAAACTGACACCATGCAGTAATCAGAAAAAAAAAAAAAAAAATACTGCTTGCTGCCAGTTTGTGACAGGGGGGGGTGATTGGGGGGGGATCGGGGGGCGATCGGGGGGGGATCGGGGGTGTAAAGTATGCCTGGCATGTTCTACTGTGTGTGTTTGTGTTGTGTGCACTTACATGTCTTCTCTCCTCGGCGCTGGAACGGAAACTGCCGAGCCGAGGAGAGATGACATCACATCCTCTGCCTGTGTGAAACTACACACAGGCAGGGGAGGATTCCGATTGGCTGGGAGCGATCGCGAGGGGGGGCCACGATCGGATGGTCTCCCCCTCGCCTCCCGACGCTCCCAGTCAAATGCCGACCGCCGCTGGCACCGGGGGGGGTCCGATCGGACCCCCCGCCCGCGGGAGGCAGATCACGTACAGGTACGTGATTCTGCCTGCCCGTGCCATTCTGCCGACGTATATATACGTTAGGCGGTCGGCAAGTGGCTAAGGGAGAAGTTCAGCCTGAGCTCGTTTGGCTTTTTTTTTTTTTTGAAAACGGGTCACAGGAGTGCAAAATGGATGGCACTCCTGTGACCCGTTTTCAGCAGAGAGCGGTCTGAAGTCCTTTCTCTGCTGACGTCACTGGAATCAGTCCAGACAGCACGTCATCATGACAATGAAGTCTGGACCCGCAAGGTGCCTGGACTGAGGACTGTCTCAGCCTCTCAGCGAGCCGCTGAGAGACCGAGACGGCCGATCCACGCCCCTCCACAGCTCAGCGCTCCAGTGAGTGTGGAGGAGCAAAGAGGAGAGCTGCTGATTGACAGTCAGCAGCTCTCCTCTCGGGGATCTGGGAGAACTGAGTCATCGGTGATATTCGATGGCTCGGTTCTCAGTGTTGAGACGCCAGGGGACAGATGCAGCATCGGTCCCATGCTGCATCCACCTAGGTAAGTATAAAAGGGGTAAAAAAACAAACCCATACTTCTCTTTTAACTGCAATATTGAAAGCAGGTTAGAATTACGTTTACTCTTATACATACAGTATCTCACAAAAGTGAGTACACCCCTCACATTTTTGTAAATATTTTGTTTTATCTTTTCATGTGACAACACTGAAGAAATGACACTTTGCTACAATGTAAAGTAGTGAGTGTACAGCTTGTATAACAGTGTAAATTTGCTGTTCCCTCAAAATAATTCAACACACAGCCATTAATGTCTAAACCGCTGGCAACAAAAGTGAGTACACCCCTAAGTGAAAATGCCCAAATTGGGCCCAAAGTGTCAATATTTTGTGTGGCCACCATTATTTTCCAGCACTGCCTTAACCCTCTTGGGCATGGAGTTCACCAGAGCTTCACAGGTTGCCACTGGAGTCCTCTTCCAATCCTCCATGATGACATCACGGAGCTGGTGGATGTTAGAGACCTTGCACTCCTCCACTTTCCGTTTGAGGATGCCCCAAAGATGCTCAATAGGGTTTAGGTCTGGAGACATGCTTGGCCAGTCCATCACCTTTACCCTCAGCTTCTTCAGCAAGGCAGTGGTTGTCTTGGAGGTGTGTTTGGGGTCGTTATCATGTTGGAATACTGCCCTGCGGCCCAGTCTCCAAAGGGAGGGGATCATTCTCTGCTTCAGTATGTTACAGTACATGTTGGTATTCATGGTTCCCTCAATGAACTGTAGCTCCCCAGTGCTGGTAGCACTCATGCAGCCCCAGACCATGACACTGCCACTATCATGCTTGACTGTAGGCAAGGCACACTTGTCTGTACTCCTCAACTGCTTGCTGCCTCACACGCTTGACACCATCTCAACCAAATAAGTTTATCTTGGTCTCATCAGACCACGGAACATGGTTTTGGGTGGCACAGTGGTGTAGTGGGTAGCACTCTCACCTTAGCAGTAAAAAGGGTCGCTGGTTCAATTCCCAACCATGACACTACCTGCCCGGAGTTTGCATGTTCTCCCTGTGCCTGCGTGGGTTTCCTCCCAAACTCCAAAAAACATGCTGTTGGTTAATTGGCTTCTGTCCAAAATTGGCCCTAGGATATGAACGTGAGTTGGGGACCTAGGATTGTGGGCTCCTTGAGGGTAGGGACTAATGTGAATGTTTAATGTATGCGTGGAGTACTGCGCTATATGGGTACCTTAAATAATAATATAATATAACAGATGAACGTCTTAATGAGACACAATGTACAGTGATAGGGACAATTGTAGACTCACACTCACTCAGGTTGAACTGGATGGATTGGTGTCTTTATTCAACCTTACTATGTAGCTATGTTTCAGTAATCAATATCCTTAGTCTGCTTGTCTTCAGCAAACTGTTTGTGGGCTTTCTTGTGCATCATCTTTAGAAGAGGCTTCCTTCTGGGAGGACAGCCATGCAGACTAATTTGATGCAGTGTGCGGCGTATGGTCTGAGCACTGACAGGCTGACCCCCCACCCCTTCAACCTCTGCAGCAATGCTGGTAGCAGTCATATTTCTTGATCATACATCACAGGACACAGAGTATTCATTACATAGTGGGTTAGATAGGCACCATCGGTGATTGGACACTGGTTAACCCCAATTAAGAAGAATTCCTGTCTAAGGTGGTTGGTCACGTAAAACATGTGCTGTGAAGAAAGCTCCAGTTTGGTCCCTGCGAGGGCGTAAAGGGTTATACTGACCGGATCCATATCTCAGGCCGATATTTTGGCTCCCAAGATGGTATGGTACCCGGGCCTCGTCGCCTGAAGAAGCGAGGTTTTGCCTGTAAGTCTCTCTTTTGAGGACTGGGTTTTGAGAAAACCAGGCTTGGTGTACTATTAAAACAGTGGCATGAAAGTTTCTGGCAGAGTCTTTTACAAGTCCAGGTAAAGAGGTTTCTCTGAGTAGGAACCCAAAAAACCCTGAAGGTTGGCACAAAGCTACCCGCTGTGATGGGTGAAGGCTGGAAACTGTCTGTTCTCAGCAGTTCCTGCGGCGGGCACAGGTAAGAGAAGTTAATCCTATATATATATTTATATTACAAGTGGATTTTCTTCAATAAGTTCATGTCTTACCTGATTTCCACCACCAGAGGGAGTAAAGAGCAAACTTGCATGCTTTTCAGACACACTCAGTGAAGCTGGTGTCCAATCATTCCCTTCCTCCACTGCAGGTGTGCACGCCAGGTGGCTAATTTAAAAGCCCAGAGCATTCAGAGCTCTGTAAACAGATGGACACAGAGTCTGGGCAGTGAGCATCTTAAAGTGGTTGGACTTTTCATTGGGGTGCAACCTATATGCTAAAGGCGGTTTGCACTTGAATGGAAGGGGGTCTGCTGTGCTGGGGGAGAGGTTTAGGGGAAGGCTGGAGGACTATTTAAACTAGGATTGAGGGGGGAGGGTGAACTAGAATTACATCAAGAAGACAGGTCAGTTAGGGGTCAGACATTAATGGAGGGTGGAATGGGGATAGATGGGGGGAGGGTTATGGCAGGTGACAAGAAATTTCCCATGCTGCAAACAGCCATTGGAAACTGTAGTGCCATTTGTACTACTAAAAATTATATGAAAAACACCAGAGCAAAATGTAATAATGCATTAAAGTGTTTGTTCACCAATGCCAGAAGTCTGCCAAGCAAAATAGGGGAGTTGGGAGCTCTGGTGCATGAGGTGAACTATGATGTAATCGGTATTGCTGAAACTTGGCTTCAATCTTCACATGACTGGGCTATTAATATTCCTGGCTATGCACTCTTTCGGAGAGACAGGGTAAAAAGGAAAGGTGGCGGGTCTGTCTCTATGTGAGAAGTGATCTCAAAGCAAGTGTGAAAGAGGACCTGATTGATGGAGAGTGTGATGAGTCTGAAGCATTATGGGTGGAACTGCATATAGATGTGCGTAGTTCAAAGTTAATCATTGGAGTTTGTTACAGACCACCCAACGTTAACGAGGAGGTGGAGACTCAGCTCCTTGCACAGATGGGAAGGGCTGCAAGGGCTGGGATGGTGATAATAATGGGGGATTTTAACTACCCAGAAATTGACTGGAGTAATGGCACTGCTGGGACAGTTAAAGGGCAAAAATTTATAAACCTAGTACAGGACAATTTTATGGTCCAGTTTATTGAGGCCCCAACTAGGAATGAAGCTCTGTTGGACCTGGTAATCTCAAACCATGCCAAGCTTATTACTAATGTTCAGATAAAGGAGCACCTGGGTAGCAGTGATCATAACATGATTTCATTTGATGTTAGCTGTAAACAAGAGATACATACAGGAAAGATAAAAACACTTAACTTCAAGAGAGCAAATTTTCCAAGGATGAGGGCTGCTCTTCAGGACTTAGACTGGGAGGGAATATTGGCATCGATAAACACAGAACAGAAATGGGAATTCTTCAAAAAGACTGTTTGGGACCTCACTGCAAAGTATATTCCCATGGGCAAAAGCCTAAAAATAAAACCTATGTGGCTCACGGTCAAAGTTAGAAAAGCTATAAACAATAAGAAAAGAGCTTTTAAAAAATATAAAAATGAAGGAACACTAGTGTCATTTAAATGTTACAAAGAATTTAACAGAATATGTAAAAAGGAAATCAAGGATGCAAAAATTCAAAATGAACAACAGATCGCAAAAAATAGTAGGACAAACCCCAAAAAATTCTTCAAATATATTAATAGTAAAAAGGTCAGGTCTGAGCATGTAGGCCCTTTACAAAATAATCTAGAGTGGGTGACTGGGGACAAGGAGAATGCTAATTTATTAAATACTTTCTTCAGATCTGTGTATACAAAAGAGCATGGGGGAGCTCATGTCCATAACCCCCGAATGATCCACAATGGCTCAAAAGTGATATGGTCTAGAAATATTTAGACAGAATAAAGGTGGATAAAGCACCTGGACCAGTGTAAGCCATTGTATCTAATTTTTAGGGATTCATTAATGACGAGAATAGTACCACTGGATTGGCGCAGGGAGAACGTGGTGCCTATATTTAATTTTTAGGGACTCATTAATGATGGTAGTGGGCGCAGGGCGAACGTGGTGCCTATATTTAAAAAGGGATCAAAGTCTTATCAAGTAACTATAGACCTGTTAGTTTAACTTCTATAGTCGGGAAGATACTGGAGCATTTAATAAAAGACCACATAGACGAGTTCTTGCTGGAAAAAAACATTTTAAGCAACAGACAGCATGGATTCATGAAAGACAGAAGTTGTCAGACAAACCTGATTTCTTTTTATGAAGAGGTAAGTAAAACTTTGGACAGAGGGGTGGCTGTGGACGTGGTATACTTGGATTTTGCAAAAGCGTTCGATACAGTTCCGCACACACGGCTCATGTGTAAGTTAAAGTCTACAGGCTTGGAAATATCAGTTTGTAAATGGATAGAAAACTGACTAAAAGACAGAATTCAGAGAGTAGTGGTTAATGATTCTTACTCTGAATGGTCTAAGGTTATAAGTGGTGTACCCCAAGGTTCAGTGCTGGGACCCTTACTCTTTAATATTTTTATAAATGATATTGGGTCTGGGATCAAAAGTAACATTTCAGTCTTTGCAGATGACACCAAGCTATGCAGTGGAATAACGTCCTTACAGGATGTCTCCAATTTACAAGCTGACCTCAATCCACTGTCTGATTAGGCATCTATGTGGCAGAGGTTTAATGTTGAGAAGTGTAAAGTTATGCACTTGGGGGCTAAGAATATGCATGCATCATACATACTAGGGGGAGTACAACTGGGGGAATCCATAGTGGAGAAGGATCTGGGGGTTTTGGTAGATCATAAGCTCAATAATTTAATGCAATGCCAAGCTGCGGTTTCCAAAGCAAGCAAAGTCTTTTCTTGTATTAAGAGAGGTATGGACTCCAGAGAGAGAGATATCATTTTGCCCCTGTTCAAATCATTAGTAAGACCTCATCTGGAATATGCAGTTCAGTTTTGGGCACCAGTTCTCAAAAAGGATATCGGGGAACTGGAGAAAGTGCAGAGAAGGGCAACCAAACTGATAAGAGGCATGGAGGAGCTCAGCTATGAGGAAAGGTTAGAGGAACTGAATTTATTCACTCTTGAGAAGAGGAGAATAAGGGGGGATATGATCAACATGTTCAAATATATAAGAGGTCCATAAAGTGACCTTGGTGTTGAGTTATTCACTTTACGGTCAACACAGAGGACAAGGGGGCACTCTTTACGACTAGAGGAAAAG
Organism: Aquarana catesbeiana; assembly: GCF_042186555.1. NCBI lineage: Eukaryota > Metazoa > Chordata > Amphibia > Anura > Ranidae > Aquarana > Aquarana catesbeiana. The sequence goes on along the minus strand of NC_133325.1, from coordinate 264,177,250 downwards.
AGATTTCATCTCCAAATATGGAAAGGTTTCTTCACAGTAAGAGCTGTGAAAATGTGGAATAGACTCCCGCCAGAGGTGGTTCTGGCCAGCTCAGTAGATTGCTTTAAGAAAGGCCTGGATTCTTTCCTAAGTGTACATAATATAACTGGGTACCAGCATGTATAGGTAAAATTGATCCAGGGAAAATCCGATTGCCTCTTGGGGGATCAGGAAGGAATTTTTTCCCCCTGCTGTAGCAAATTGGAGCATGCTCTGCTGGGGTTTTTTGCCTTCCTCTGGATCAACTGTGGGTATAGAATTGGATCTATTGGATTGTACGATTTATTTATTTTTTTTTATGGTTGAACTGGATGGACTTGTGTCTTTTTTCAACCTGACTAACTATGTAACTATGGATCCAGGCTAACCTAAGACACCTACTCAGCATCAGGTTTGTGCAGTATTAAGCATATATGTATATTGTGAGACTTTTAGCACAACAGTGATTGCATATGTACTAGTACCTCTGCTTTGTAGCTTGGGACTATGTCTTCTCGTAAGAGGGTCTTGGGGGAGGTAACAAAGGCACAAGAAAGTCACCGCCTGTGTCTAGGGGTCCTAAAGATGCCTGCAGATTACCATCCCCCCTGCAAGACTGGAGCCAGCCTCACAGGATGAGTCAGTGCCCCTGTCAGGTGTTGCAGCCTCTCCTAATGTTACAGCCCCAGCGTATGTCACAGAGGATTCCCTTAGGGCTACATTGGAGGGTTTTGAGGGAAGAATTATGAATTTTAATTTCAGCTTCCTTTAAAGATAGCAGAAAAAGGGGGTAGATCCCCTTCCTCTGCTGCACTTTCTCTTTCAGATGATTCTTCTGATAATGAGGAGAGATCCCTACCCAGAGATAGGGATCAAGAGCAGTCTGAGGATTTAGAGGAAGAGGAGAGAGCTTCTTCCTCTCAGGCACTCAAGAAGCAGGTCCAGTATTATACTGAACTAGTGCGTTCCACATTTCTCTCTGCTGAGGCCGCTACATTCTCTGTTTCTTCCCTGGGGGTCAGAAGGATCCCACAGACTGCGTTTTCCTTTCCAATTCATCCTTTAATGGATAAATTGTTGTATGAGGACTGGGGACATCCCGATAAACTGTTTACTCCTCCTAAAAGGTTTTCTATGCTTTATCCTCTGGAGGAAAGCTTCACCAAGAAGTGGGAGGTCCCATCCGTGGATGCGGCTGTCTCTTGTGTGAATAAAAACCTGACCTGTCCCTTGGACAATGCTCAGGTGTTTAAAGATCCAACTGATAAAAAGCTGGAAACTTTATTAAAAGCTTCCTTCTCCATGGCTGGCGCTGTAGTCCAACCTACAGTCACAACTGTGGGTTTGTGTCAATTCCTCAAGGAACAGGTTAAGCAGATGCTTGGCCTCCTTCCCAGTGAGGAAGTGGAGAACTATGCAGACCTTCCACAGGTGCTGTGTTTTATGATTGATGCCATTCTGGATTCTGCCCAGCAAGCATCTCGTTTGTCTCTCCTGTTGGTACACATGCGCAGGTCCCTTTGGCTTAAAAGTTGGGCAGCAGAGCTTTCATGCAAAAGATATTTAGCTGGCTTCCCATTCAAAGGGGAACGCCTATTTGGGGATGACCTAGATAATTTTATCCAAAAAATTACAGGTGGTAAATCTACACTCCTACCAGTTAAGAGGAGTAAACGTCCACCATTCAAACGGTCTCTTTTCCCTTCCCCTGGAACATCAGGCTCTAAGCAGTGGCGACGGCCTTCCCAATCTACTTTCAGAGGAAAGGCACAGGGTCACACCCAAGGGCAGAAAAAGGCTTGGGAACGAAAGCCTGCCAAGCAGAGCCCCAAAACATCCCTTTGAAGGGGCACCCCCACTCGGCCGAGTGGGGTGAAGGCTCCTACAGTTTTCAGGAGCCTGGCGGGAAGAGGTTCAAGACAAGTGGGTGGTCTCTTCAGTATCTCTAGGTTATAAAATAGAGTTCCTAGAGCTTCCACCAGCTCATTTCCTAAGGTCAAGAGTTCCCAAAGATCCAGTAAAGCGAGAACCGCTACTACTGGCCTTAGATCGCTTACTATCCCAGGGAGTGATAGTAGAAATGAACCCAAAAGATCAGGGTTCAGGGTTCTACTCGAATCTCTTCACCGTTCCAAAGCCAAATGGAGATGTCAGACCCATCCTAGATCTAAAGGATCTGAATCAGTTTCTACACATTCGATCCTTCCGAATGCAGTCAATTCGTTCGGTGGTCTCCACCCTGCAGGGGGGAGAATTTATGGCATCAATAGATATCAAGGATGCATATATTCATGTGCCGATTTTTCCCGCTCACCAAAGATATCTAAGGTTCGCGGTAGACCAGCTCCATTTCCAGTTTGTGGCCCTTCCTTTCAGTCTCGCTACAGCTCCTCGAATTTTTACAAAAATTCTAGACCCTCTCTTAGCAAATCTAAGAGCTCAGGGCATAACTGTGGTAGCTTATCTAGGCGATTTGCTACTCATAGAGCAATCGGTGGCACACCTGAACCGCGCTGTCTTCAAGAGAGTAAGACATTTGGAAAGACTAGGCTGGATAATCAACCTAGAAAAGTCTTCTTTGAAACCTTAAAGAAGGTTGGAGTATCTAGGCATGATCATAGACACCGCTCAAGGCAGGGTGTTTCTACCAGAGCCAAAGGTCAGCCGTAAGAGCTCTAGTCCGCTTAGTATTAAGCAAAAAGAGTCCATCCATTCGGCTATGTATGAGACTGTTAGGAAAGATGGTTGCCACTTTCGAGGCTGTTCCATTTGCCCAGTTTCACTCAAGGCCCCTGCAGAGAAGCATTCTTGCAGCTTGGAACAAAAAGACTCATGCCTTGGATGTTCCGATGTGCCCAAGTATATGCAAAAGCCTCAATTGGTGGTTACAAACCAAAAATCTTTTGAAAGGCAAAGCCTTTCTTCCACTACAATGGAAGATCGTAACCACAGATGCCAGTCTGACAGTCTGGGGAGCAGTTCTAGAAGAAACATGCACGCAGGGAAGATGGTCTGCAACCGAGAGACGCTTGCCCATCAATATTCTAGAAATTCTGGCAATTTACTTGGCCCTCATGGACTGGTCTTACAGGCTACAGGGTCATCCTATTCGGATACAATGCGACAATGCCACGGCTGTGGCTTACATTAATCATCAAGGAGGCACCAGATGTCTGGATGCCCAAAGGGAGGTGAATCGCATTCTTGAATGGGCAGAAAGCCATGTTCCCTGCCTGTCTGTGGTATTCATCCTAGGAGTGGAAAATTGGCAAGCGGATTTCTTAAGCCACCGGCAATTATGCCCAGGAGAATGGTCCCTACACCCCGACACATTCCAGACCATATGTCAAAGGTGGGGAACACCAGATGTGGATCTATTCGCGTCCAGATTCAACAGGAAGCTGGACAAATTTGTGTCCAGAACAAGGGATGTACTTGCTCAGGGGTCAGATGCTCTGACAATCCCATGGGATCAGTACAATCTAATGTATGCCTTCCCTCCGAACCCACTTCTTCCGGGGTTCCTGGGAAGGGTCAAAAGGGAAGCAAAGTCGGTCCTTTTAGTAGCCCCTGCTTGGCCCAGACGACCTTGGTATGCAGAGATCGTAAAGATGGCAATGGGCAGGCCTTGGGTCCTCCCATTCTGGCCAGATCTGCTCACACAGGGTCCGATTTGCCACCCTGCTTTACGAAGTCTAAATTTGACGGCTTGGCTGCTGAGACCCACATTTTAAAAGACCGTGGGCTCTCGGAGTCAGTCCTTTTCACTATGGTCCATGCCAGAAAGCCGGCTCCAGGCTTATTTACTACAAATCTGGAAGCCATATGTTTCCTGGTGTGAACCCAGTGGATGGCATCCTAGAAGGTATATGATTAGCAGAATCTTGACCTTTCTTCAGTCAGGCCTAGAAATGAGATTGGCTTTGAGCACTATCAAAGTCCAAATTTCGGCTTTGCATTTTTTCAGAAGCCAATTGCTTCACATTCCCTTGTCCGGGCCTTTATTCAGGGGGCACTGCAGTTGAATCCGCCAGTCAAACCTCCAGTATGCCCATGGGATTTGAATTTGGTGTTGTCGGCTTTACAGGGACAACCCTTTGAGCCACTGCACCTGGCTCCTTTAGCGCTTTTGACTAAAAAATTAGTCTTCTTGATAGCCATATCCTCTGCTAGGAGAGTATCAGAATTGGCAGCTTTTTCTTGTAAAGAGCCATATTTAATTATTCACAAGGACAGGATTGTTATGCGTCCTAATCGTTCCTTCTTACCTAAGGTGGTTTCAGGATTCCATTTGAAGCAAGATGTAATCCTACCATCCTTTTTTCCAGATCCACAGTCCGCGGAGGAAGAATCTTTGCACACTCTTGATGTGGTTAGAGCAATCAGTGTCTATCTGCAGGCAACCGCTCAGATACGGAAAACTGATTGTTTGTTTATTCTGCCAGATGGCCATAAGAAAGGCCAAGCAGCTTCGAAATCCACTCTTTCTAGATGGATTAGACAGGATATTTTTCAGGCTTATGATATAAAGAGGAAGACTCCTCCTTTTCATGTGAAAGCGCACTCAACTAGGGCTGTTAGTGCTTCTTGGGCAGTGCATCACCAGGCCTCCATGGCTCAGATCTGCAAGGCTGCGACTTGGTCTTCAGTCCATACATTCACCAGATTCTATCAGGTGGATGTAAGAGGGCAAGAGGATACCGCCTTCGGGCGCAGTGTATTGCAGGCTGCAGTTTAGTTCTTCTGGTCCGTTTGCGGCCTATTTTCTGATCTGTGTCTCCCTCCCCTCAAATGAGCATTGCTTTGGGACATCCCACTATGTAATGAATACTCTGTGTCCCGTGATGTATGATCAAGAAAATAGGACTTTTAAATACAGCTTACCTGTAAAATCCATTTCTTGAGAGTACATCACGGGACACAGAGCTCCCACCCTTCTATGGGTTTTACGTGGTTACCTATTGCTTTGCTACAAAACTGAGGTCCTCCCTGTATGGGAGGGGTTATATAAGGGAGGAATTCTCCTTAACTGGGGTTAACCAGTGTCCAATCACCGATGGTGCCTATCTAACCCACTACGTAATGAATACTCTGTGTCCCATGATGTACTCTCAAGAAAAGGATTTTACAGGTAAGCTGTATTTAAAAATCCTATTTTCTATTTCCCAAAGACAACCTCTGGATATGACGCTGAGCACGTGCACTCAACTTCTTTGGTTGACCATGGCGAGGCCTGTTCTGAGTGGAACCTGTCCTGGTAAATCGCTGTATGGTCTTGGCCACCATGATGCAGCTCAGTTTCAGGGTCTTGGCAATCTTCTTATAGCCTAGGCCATCTTTATGTAGAGCAACAATTCATTTTTTCAGATCCTCAGAGAGTTCTTTGCCATGAGGTGCCATGTTTAACTTCCAGTGACCAGTATGAGAGAGTGAGAGCGATAACACCAAATTTAACACACCTGCTCCCCATTCACACCTGAGACCTTGTAACACTAATGAGTCATATGACACCAGGGAGGGAAAATTGCTAACTGGGTCCAATTTGGACATTTTCACTTAGGGGTGTACTCACTTTTGTTACCAGTGGTTTAGACTTGAATGGCTGTGTGTTGAGTTTTTTTGAGGGGACAGCAAATTTACACTGTTATACAAGCTGTACACTCACTACTTTACATTGTAGCAAAGTGTCATTTCTTCAGTGTTGTCACATGAAAAGATACAATAAAATATTTACAAAAATGTGAGGGGTGTACTTTTGTGAGATACTGTATATTTAATATTGGCTAGTAACATACAGTATTAGAACAAAATTTAATATGTGCATGTTTAAAAGTGTTACATTTTTATAGCTCCTCAGTTATTGTTGTTTCTAAAACATGATGTAAATTAACCAAACTGCATATCAGGAAATCCTTGAAATGCAGAGTTCAGTTCAAATATATTTATCGCTATTAAACAAATCAAACATAGCATTTTTTGTATAAGGTACTCAAAGATTACAAGTAATGGGCACAAACCCAAAGATCAAGGCATGCTTCCCTTGAAACAATTATCATAAACTATATAACACTAGAGAAAAAAGCTCTAAGCACAATGGAAAGCAAAACCAAATAACAAAATATTTGCCCCTTGTATTCACACGTACGTCATCATTTGGTCGTTCTTTCCATTAGCTTGGAGCCTTTTTTCTCTAGCGTTATATTTTTTGTATAAGAAGAACATAACCTAAATCCAGCATTACCAGGTATTTTGTAATACATTGTAAACCACTATGCTATTAAAAATGCATTTGAAACCATTGCACTTTCTTAAACCACCACACATTTAGGGGCATATTTATCAATATTTTTATCCAAGATTCACACAACTGTCACCTAGGATTTATCCATTTTTTCTCATATCGCATATGAAAATGGGTGAATCTTGGACACATTTTGTAAATTTTGGGTTCAAACATTGATAAATATACCCCATGCTGGTGTTTGTATTGTATTTGTGTAACTGCTTACGTGTTAAAAATTTTTACCTGTTAAAAGAAGCTGCCAATCTTTTTTTTTTTGTAATCAATCAACCATATTGATTTTTTTAAACCTTCTTAGCTCCAAACACTAAGAAGGCAACCAATAACCACATATGATTAGACTTCATGCAGAAAGGTGGTTGGATTTGCATAGAGTTAGATTTCCTGCTGTGCAATTACAACAAAGCTATCTCTAAGGGCGTTATAGATATGGTGAGGTGAAACAGAACTCTAGTCTTGAATTAGTGTGCTCATGTAAACGATCAGAGAGTGGAAACCTTCAAGCCCTCTATTCAGTTTGGTAAACACTTGCTTGTCTGTCACTTCCTTTTGTTTCCTATTAAAGTACAGTTGCCACCTTATCTAGCAATAGCTTCTTTTAAAGAGTAATGTTCTTGCAAAGAAATCTTTCATCATCATGGCCAGCACAGCATTTATCTAGCAGTTAATGGTTAATTAATTTTGAAAATGTATATTACAACACAATAAAAAGACAGAAAAGCAGGAATGGACAATGAAGCTGAATGTCCCTTCTTCAAATTCACTCCTATTTAGTTCTTCCAATGTCATCCAAAACACAGATAACTTTTCTTTCATGAATTGTTCTCCTGAATGATTTATACATGTTGTGTTATCTGAGGCCTTTTGCAAGTTCCCTTGTGGATTCATCCAGCCATCAACTGCACAATTGTTAATTTTAACACTATAAAAGATTCTGATGAGGGAGAGATAGTGCATTGGAAGAAGAATTAATTGAAATGTATCTTACAATCGCACCAGGTCTTTATAAAAATTAAGTGTTTGGTTTTAAAGATGAAAAAAATTTCCATTTGTGAAGGCCGTGAGACTTTAGGGTGAGCTGACAAAAAGATAAATTAATTGTTTCCTCTTTCTATCCATTATGGCACTGTGCACAAAACACCCTTGGGCAATGCTCTGTTCTAGGGCTAAAGCTAAGATATATTTAAAGTATGTTAATGTTTGAAGAATAAAAATGACTATCATACCTAGAAAATCTGTTTGTTTTTTTCTTTTTAAAGGAAAACGTTAATTTGGGGTTTTAAGCATTAACTCTACAGCACTGTTAGTTTAAATGACAACTTCAGCCCAAAAACTACAGTAAATACACAGATGACACATAACTATTGATAATGATGCAGATATTTTTTGTGATCCACTTACCTCTCTCTGCTGTACCATGTAGCTGCATTACACGATAATTACACTTTTAATAGTGTGCTGTTCTGTAGACTTCATGCCACTGCCTTTGTCCCTGGCTGTTCTTTGGACTACTAATGTAAAAAGATATCACCACCACACTGGTTAGGTCCACACTTGAGATATTCACCTGAGTCAGGACCTAAAGTCTTACATGTCTTGTATGCTTCAACAGGGAGCCCTGTCTGCCAGGGTTCCCTATTCTGTTCCTGTTCACCTAGGAGTTTTGGGAGTTGGTTCACCACCTTTGCATGTTCCAGCATCACCTGTTACATTCCCCATTATATATATTCTTTTGCCGAATCCAACAAAGAAGATATTGGTTCAATCAGGTGTGTGGATACATGATTACAAGCACAGAGACCTCACTATTAGACTCAAAAAATGGAAGAAGCTGCTCAGTAAGCGTTTGGAAGTGGAAAATTATGAAACTGTTCATCATTATCAACAAATGTCTGCTCAGGTGTGGCCAGAACATCGCTTTACTGGTGGTTAATGATCTCCATCTATTGTGTTTGTGTGATAAAAATGTTTGTCAGTTCTCAAAACAGGTGAGGGTTTTGTTCTTGTTTATCTCTTGTTAGTATAGTAATTATGAAGCCATTATTTGCCTGTCAGATAAATAGACATAGTCATTTATTCTGGTTCCCTGAGACATTGAGGAGTGATTTTTCACTATCTTTAAGATGCTGAGCGGTATAATGGGAATAGTATGCCCTGGGCTTAATACCACATACAGAGATGCTACTGAACAAAAAAAAAACTGACTGTTTCTACCCTATTAGACACAAGACAGCTCTGCCTAAGTAGGTGGACTATATGCTGCAATTCCTGGAATTTACACTTGTTTATCCACTTTCTTTTGCAATTCTATTTTAAATGATTACAGCCAATGGGGGTCACGTACTATAGCGCCGCAACGCTAATTGCCGCAAATTAGCACAAATTTGCGGCAATTAGCACGAATTAGCGCTAAAACGGTATTCACTACAGCGCTGGTGAGAAAATACTCCCAAAATCGAATTTACTATAGTTCCTTGAAACTAAATAGCGCCCAAATGCTTACTCTGCTAAAAGCTGGAGAATTGCACATGGGATTAATGTTTAGAGCATGATATAATTGCCTAAATGGTACTCAAATATGCAGTATATTATTTAAAGATAATCTGCTTTTAAACTGTGTGAAAAAGTGATTTCTACACTGAAATATCTTTAAAAGTCTGAGAAGAGATAAATTCCCCGTTTTTGTACAACTAGGTGCCGACACAACTGAGCATGCTCAGACCTGCAAATAGCTCTCATTTTAGCTCAAGTGTCTTTTTTACCAGGCGCTATAGTAAATACCAAAATTAGAGCTTGGCTAAAATGCGTTTTTGAGAATGAAAATCGGTACTATTATAGTCCAATACAAGTTTCAGCCATTGATTGTAATGGTACAATAAATATATACTTTTAATGATGAAATGAAATGTATCTTTCTCTGAAATAAATGTTCCTTGCAACAATGTTGCTGCTTCTATTTCTCTCATCTATTTTATTTTTAAGAATACTAGATTGTGGAATGTTTTGAGGTTTTGGTAAAATATATTTTTCTCTGTCACTTTCACTTGTTACTCTCCATCTCACAACAATCTTTACCCAAACTCACACAGGTGTCTTTATAATCCACAAACAATACCATTGCTGATGCAAATTTAAAATGAGTCACAATTTTTGTGCTTTTTATTATTTCCAAAAAATCATAATTTGAGCCCAAAAATATTATATGTGTACCAGCAGCCGTACCTCCTCAAGCACCTTGCACCCACACCAACCCATCGCCACACCACTCCAGAAGCAGCGAGTAGCCATCAGACCCCTCCATCCCCCCGCAAGTGGATCATCACCACATCAGTACCACCATCAGAACACCTTTCCTACTAGCAACACCATCCTCCTCATCATGTGCAACTTTAAATACACAGCAGACACCATCCACAGGCTAAGAAACAACGCCGCAACTTTACCGATCGCCACTCAAAAAAGACTAAAAAAAGAACAATTACTAAGAACCAACCCACAATCAACCAGGAAATGCAAGGAGACACCGATCCAACCGCAACAACTAGCATGCGCCCTGATCAACACCAGATCTGCAGTCAAGCACAGGCTGGAAATCCACGATTTCGTCATCGAAAACAACATAGATTGCCTCTTCATTACAGAAAGCTGGCTAACACCTGACTGCAACACCATCCTAACTGAACTGGTGCCCGAGAACTAGAGTATCCTAACCGAGCATAGAATTGGAAAAAAAGGAGGAGGCCTAGCAGTGATCTTCAAATCTCATCTTGGGTTCACCAAACCAAACGTACAGAACTCAGTGCCTTTCATGGAAACACTCTCACTGCACCTCCAAACAACACCTCAAGACACCATTCACATACTACTATGCTACAGACCACCAGGACCAAAGACCAATCTCCTTACGCCGCTCACTGAATTCTTCTTGATACACACCTTGAAAACCAAAAACCTGCTGGTACTTGGGGATTTTAACCTGTGGGCAAACTCTGCCCAAGACCCCACCGCAACCGCTTACGTCAACCAAATGGAAGAACTTGGCCTTCAACAACTGATAAACTCTCCCACGCATGGTTCAGGACACACTCTAGATCTCATCTTCAAACAGAATATGGACATCAACGTATTTGACAACACTCCGTTACCATGGATGGACCACCATGCTATCAAATTTAAAATCACCACTAACACCATCCTCCAAAAACAGAAACACGTAACAGCAACACACTGGAATAGATCTCAGAAGAAACTTCACTCTGATCTCTTCAAAACTACATTATCGAGCAAAATTCTTTTGCTAAACTCAAACCTCTCAACAGAACAAACGCTCAACTCCCTAAACAATGTATTACTACAAACAGCAGACTCCGTGGCGCCAAAACGTAGAACACTCATCCGCAAAAAAAACTCAAGTTGGTTCAATGGTACTCTCACCCTACTCAAGCAAGAACGTAGAAGAGCTGAAAGAGCATGGAGAAGAAATCCTACCAAGGAAAACCATGCTAACTACAAAGCACTCACGGGGAAATACCACAAGGCAATCTTCAAAGCCAAAAAAGAACATTTCTCAGACACCATCTCATCCGCCTCAAACCGTCCGCGGGAACTTTTCAAAATAGTGGCTCAGTCTATGAACCCGACCTGCTTAGAGCCCCCAGGAAACGATACTCAAGAATTCTGCAATGAGTTATCAGATTTCTTCATCGACAAAATCGACAACATTCGGAAATCAATCCATCAGAAAACAACTATCACCCTCACTGAACCAAAGCAAAAAGAGGATATCGACACAAACATCACTCAACCACCGAATTTCTTTTTGTCCCCAATCACCATAGACACAACTAAAAACATCATCAGAAGCCTTCGAGACAGCACATCACCGAACGACATCATCCCCACTAAACTGCTTAAAGAATGTTCCGACATCTTGGCCCCTATCCTAACACAGCTCATAAATCAATAATTCAAAGAAGGGACTGTGCCAACCTCCCTCAAGCAAGGCATCGTCAAACCTCTGCTAAAGAAAGCCAATCTCGACCCTAAGGACCCTAACTGCCGCAGACCAATAACTAGCCTCAACGCCATCTCCAAGATCATGGAAAAAGCAGTAGTACAGCAGCTACAACACCACCTGGACACACACCTCCTCCTGGACCCTCTGCAATCAGGCTTCCGCCCAGGCCATGGCACAGAAACAGCACTTCTCAAAATATGGGACGACGCCCTTGAAGCAGCAGACGACGGAGAACAGAGTCTCCTGGTACTGTTAGACCTCAGCGCAGCATTCAATACAGTGGACCACAATACTTTACTTGTCCGCCTCGCTGAAGTAGCAGGAGCTACAGGTTCTGCTCTAAAATGGTTTACATCCTTCTTAGAGAATTGCTCCCAGACAGTGAAACTAGGAACATTCACCTCAGAAACCCGGGCAGTCTCCTGCGGAGTCCCTCAAGGATCACCCTTGTCACCTGTACTATTCAACATATACATCCGCCCACTTCTCAATATCATCAGGAAAACCGATCTTTGCTTCCATTCATACGCTGACGACACCCAACTCTACCTTCGCATCAACGGACAAAAAGACCTTCATCAGCAATTACAGAAATGCCTCACCTTAATAGATGACTGGATGACCACCAGCTCCCTCAAACTTAACGGATCAAAAACAGAGCTTCTTCTCCTACATGCCAACAAAAATTCCAAAATAAAGATTCCGTGGACACCTCCCACCATCCTTGGACAGACCATCTCCCCAAGCACCAAAGCCAAGAGTCTCGGAGTCATTTTTGACTCAGGAATGACAATGGATGCACAAATAGGATCAGTGGTGAGCTGATCCCACCATCTCCTCCGCCAACTACGTAGACTCATCCCCTTCATCCCAGAAGAGGACAAAGCGGCAGTTGTGGGAACAATCATCAATTCCCAACTCGACTACGCAAATTCGCTCTACGTAGGACTACCCCAATATCAGCTTGCGCACTTACAACTCATCCAAAACACGGCGGCAAGACTGTTAACAGGAAAAAAACCCTGGGAATCCATCTCCCCCTCCCTAAAGAGCCTACACTGGCTAAACGTGAAGAATCGGATCACATTCAAGACCCTCTGCCTCACCCACAAATGCGTACAAGGAAACGCCCCACCATATCTCCGCGAGAAAATAAAACACTACACACCGAATCGCAGTCTTCGATCAGCTAACCAAAACCTCCTTACTATTCCCAAATACCGCTACAAAGCAAAGGGAGAACGAAGATTCGCAGTCCAAGGACCTCGACTATGGAATGCTCTTCCAACTAACATCCGCATGGAAGAAAACCACCAGGCCTTCAGAAAAAAACTAAAGACCTTCCTTTTCTGAGAAGCTGACAACAGAGAATGCATCCAGCACCTTGAGGCGATTCAGTTCGCATTTGCAGCGCTTTACAAATCATTCATTCATTCATTCATTCAGCATCAGAAATCAAAATGTAATTCCCAAAAATTTGAGGATAATATCACTATTCACTACTAATATCACTATACACTCACCCACAAAGAACCACCAAATATCACAGAATAAATCAAGAAGAATAACTCTTGAGTAATGTAATTCCATCACCTATATGTCCAAGAAATGCAGTATTTATGTGTATTTATGTGTAAGAGGATTTTACATGTGTCAGCTCTGTGGCTTAGAGGTTAGAACTTCTGCTTAGCATCCCTGAGCGTTTGGGTTTGAGTCCCAAATATGCCGCTTCATGTAGAGAAGTTGTCTCATCTCCCAAGTCCTAAAACTATGTCTAAATGTAGTATTTATGTATAGGAGGGTTCCACCACCATTGTAAATCTTGCCAGATACACTATCTAGGCAGAAGTATTGGGACGCCTGCCTTTACACACACATGACCTTTAATGGCAGCCCAGTCTTAGTTCGTAGGGTTAAAATTTAATTTAGCCCACCCTTTGCAGCTAGGACAGCTTCTGGGAAGGCTGTCCATAAGGTTTAGTGTGTCTATGTCAATGTTTGACCATTCTTCCAGAAGTACATTTGTGAGGCCAGGCACTGATGTTTGATGAGAAGGCCTGGCTCACAGTCTCTACTCTAATTCAGCCAAAAGGTGTTCTGTCAGGTTGAGGTCAGGACTCTGTGCAGGCCAGTCAAGTTCCTCCACCCCAAACTCGCTCATCCATGTCTTTATGGACCTTGGCTTGTGCACTCGTGTGCAGTCATGTTGGAACAGGAAGGGGCCATCCCCAAACTGTTAACCACAAAATTGGGTGCATGAAATTGTCCAAAATGTCTTGGTATGAAGATGCCTTAAGAGTTCCCTTCACTGGAACTAAGGGGCCAAGCCCAACCCCTGAAAAACAACCCCACTCTATAATCCCCCTCCACCAAATGATTTGGACCAATGCACAAAGCAAGGTCCATAAAGACATGGATGAGTGAGTTTGGGGTGGAGGAACTTGACTGTCCTTGACAGAGTCCTGACCTCAACACAACAGAACACCTTGGGGATGAATTAGAGTGGAGACTGTAAGCCAGGCCTTCTCATCCAACATCAGTGCATGACCTCACAAATGCATTTGGAAGAATGGTCAAACGTTCCCATAGACACAATCCTAAACCTTGTGGACAGCCCTCCCAGAACAGTTGAAGCTGTTGTAGCTGCAAAGGGTGGGCCAACTCAATATTGAACCCTACAGACTAAGACTGGGATGCCATTACAGTTAATGTGCATTTAAAGGCAAGCTTTCCAATACTTAGGCCAATATATTGTATATTGCTTATGACACTGAGCATGGCTATCGACTTAAGCCCCATACACACTATCAAATTTTCTGCCGATTTTTGTCTTCAGATTTACCAAAACCATGTAGTGCAAGGGCCTGCCTGATTGCATACAAATTGAAACTCCTAAGGTTTGACCTCATATTATATGGTTTTGGTAAATCTGAAGGAAAAAAATTAGCAGAAAATCTGATAGTGTGTATGTGGCTTTAGGGCTGGTTCACACCACAGAGATGCAGACACCATATGTGAGGCTGCCTGCTGGCTAAGTGGGTGGCAATTCTGTCTAGCAGCATTGGGGTTGCTGGTTCATTTTCCCAACATGCTTGTGTTGAAGTTTATATGTTCTCCCTGTGTGGGTTTCTCACCACAATCCAAAGACATGCTGGCATTTTATTTGGCTCCTGTTGAAATATTCTCTAATGTTAGAAAGTTAATTTTGGACTTTAGATTGGAAGCTCATTGCAGCCAGGGACTGATGTTAATGGGGGTTATTTACGAAAGGCAAATCCACTTTGCACTACAAGCGCAAAGTGCACTTGGAAGTGCAGTCGCTGTAGATCTGAGGGAAAGATCTGAAATGAGGGGTATCTCTCCTGATTGCCTTTCGTAAATAACCCCCAATGTTTGTTAGCACTAATCATGCCCAGGGACTTGGACATTTAAAATTGTAGGGTTTACACTGCACAGGTACATATGCTTAGAAAACTGTTGCTTTGTTTATGTGCATGCAAATGGACTTTGATCTTTGTCCTGTAGTTGGAGATTTGATGTACATAGCCAAGAACTAACACAGTTGCAAATAATATTATGTGTTCCTGCTCATCAGGTGCAATCACTTTAGACATACACAAAGAGACAGATTGAAAGATACTGGTGGGTGTGTACTTCTATTGGGCGTGAGTCAGTGTGCTAACAATACAACCTCTCTTATATAAAGGGCTGCAGTAGGGGGGTCATTTGGCCTGAGAAGAGGGTAGGTTTTTTGCTGAGATTTGTGGGGGAGAGGGAATGATATTGATAAACGCCCCACTAGGGTTGTTTGTGTGTGCATTTTTTCAATCAAAAGTGGGTTTATGTGGCCATGCTGTCAATGTTGTGTGTGTATTGTTCCTGTCTGACCATGCAAACATGGTTTGGGAGTATCTGCTGACCTTCAACTCTTTGATCTCATTGCTTAATCATCTACACAGAAATACAGCTTCCAGCAGAACACGGTCACCAATGTATGTATGCATGTGTGGATTGTGGGCTGGTGGTGGGTGTTCTATTTTGAATATGTGCCTTTTTTAATATTATGTTGGAATGCTTTGTAAGAATAATGACTGTTAAGTATGTTTTTATAATCTTGCAGATAAAAATATGATGTGTTGCCCGTTATACACTGAAAGTAAAGCTGTGTCCACTCTAAGGTTTCGACAAATTTCAGATTGTAAGCTCCTACGAGCAGGGCCCTTAAAATCCAATTGCTAAATGTAGCACCATATATTCTGTAGAATTTTTTTATTTTGAAGCTAGTAAATTAATGTACATAATTTTGTTTCTGCTGGCAAAATAAAAGTACATTATTGAGCTTGTTTGTGGGGTTTTTTTTCTCCTTTCTTTCTTTTAATTAGTTTTGGGGTGGTGGTTTTGGGGAAGTGCAATATCTTTTTATACCTTATCATTTCTATATGTATTTGTGCACCAAAAAAAAACTAGTTTCTTCACCCTGGTTCCCATTGATGCTACTTTGAAATCGTGCTACTTCACTTGAAGTAGCGCGATTTCAAAGTAGCAAGGTCAGCGCAATTTCAGGTGCTACTTGATAAACATCTATGTGGCTTCATACACAGATGTCTATTGCAGTCACACCTGAAATCGGCAAAAGTAGTGCAGGAACTACTTTAGCAAATCGGTGCGGCGCCGCAAAATCGGTGTCACATCGATTGGAACAGTGCCAATAGGCTGTGACTTGTTATGTGATTTGATCTCTCAAATCGCATGACAAATCGCTCCAATGTAAACCTAGGCTTCAGCACACCTGCAAGTAATAAAGGTGGAATCTTTATATATAACAGCTGTGGAGAATTGCAGGTAATGAATTCAGCTGGTGGATAGGCAGTGTTGTTTGTGTCAGCTCTGGTTCACATTGGTGCGATTTGATATGTCAAATCGGTGGCAATTGCACTGTTCTAATTGGTGCGACTTTGGGGTGCGATTTGTATTGATAGCAGTGCAGAAGACACAGATGTCTCTGATATTCCCCCCGCAGTCGGGACTGACATGCAGGAATGAAATTGTGCGAGTTCAGCTGAACGATTTGATCCTGCCATCAGTGTGAACCAGGGCTCAAACTGGGCCTTTGTCTTTGCAATTCACCTGCTGCTATCCCAGGGACACCATTTCTTATCAAACTCCCTTAAGTTTACAATCAAATATCATTATATGTAGAAATACAGATTTGCAAATAAACAAAAATAAAAAATACTAATTGTGGTTGCGATCAAAAGAGCGTGATTTCACCTTCTGACCCGGAAATGAGTCATTGTAATGACCCGGAAGTTCCTGTGCTGGTCAGGATCTCCATCTAGGTGGACATGGCGAGGTCCCTCTTTAGCAAAGAGGAGGTGCTGCTCATTTGCCGAGTAAGTGTAGGATATGTACATGTGCTTACTCAATGTGGGGGTGGATGTGGTAGTTAGATTTGGTGTGGGTGGGGTTCATTGATTTGTTTGGCATCACCACACATTTGCTTCCGTCCCATGTGCACACCTCATTTCCTACATTTGTTCTGCTGATGTAAATCAGAAAGGACTATACAAATATAAATGAGAGCTCCTTTCTATTAAAATATATATGACTTGTTTCAAAGTTGGGCGACTTTTCCAGCAAATTTGGACCTCTGAGTTGCATGACAAGTTGTACCCCATGATTCTCAATGATAACCATTCATATCTGTGCTACTTTAAGTCGCACCAACTTCAAAGTAGACCCTGTACTACTTTGGTGTGACTTTCATGTGACTTGAGGTACATAGGGCGCAATATTACACAGACATTCCCAGACGTTGGGGCCAAGTTGCAGTGGCAAAGTGGCAGCAAAATAGTGTGACTTTCAGGTTGCAGCAGTGTGAATGAGATTCAAGGATCACACCTTTGAATTTGGCCCTATTGTCACTTGTGCATCCTGAAAGTGGGGCAAATTTGTCCCTGCACTACCTTGGTTTGACTTTGATGCGATTTGAGGTCCATAAACCACAAGATTACACAGACATTGCTTCAAGTCATGGCAAAGCTGTGCAATTTTAAGGTCGCACAATTACAAATGGGGCCTTATTCAAAGGTGTTATCAATTAATCTCATTAGGTTACTTTCACACTTGGGTGACTTTTCATGCAGCTTTGGACCTGAGTCACATGAAAAGTTGTCTCCCATGACATGTCAAGTTGCAGGCCAAATTGGCGCCTATTGACGGCAATGGAACTGCACTTCTAGTTCCATTGCCGTCCTGTAGTTCCTGCACTTCTTTGGGCAACTTCAGGGGGCGATTTCTTACCTTCCAACTTTTTGAGATGGGTATAAGGGACACCTATTAGCAAAAGTATGTAGGCATAGGACACACCTCCTAAAACACCTTCTTAAAGGAGTATCATTCCAAAAAAAAAAAAATTAGTTAAACCTCCAAGTGCTTTTTTTTTTATCAAGAATATTCCTTTAGATTGGCTTTGGAAATTTACAAACAAAGCAATTTAGAAATTAGATGAAAGGTTTAGCGCTGGGAAACCCTTTTTGAAAGATAAAAAGTGCATTTTATATACAACTATACAGATCAGAACAAAATGAGGTACAAATGAGGAGGAAAGAGGGACAGAGGGACTTTTACTGTGCAGGAAAGTGCACTGATGTCTCTGAAATTGCTCACAAAGTCGGGCTGAGGCCCCTTTCACACTCATGCGACTTTGGACTTCAGAGTCGCATATCAAGTCATACCTCATGATTTTCAATGTGTACCATTCATATCTGTGCGACTTCAAAGTAGTCCCTGTACTACTTTGGTCCGACTTTGATGCGAGTTGAGGTCTATAGAACTCAAGTTTACACAGGCATTCCCTGGAATCGCGGCAAAATTGCCGACACAAAATCGAGGGAAAATTGCGCGCCTTTCTCTGCGACTCCTGCGTCCATAAACCTCAAGGTTAAACAGGCAATGCTTAAACTCTCATCAAAATCGTGCAACTTTCAGGTCGCACAAGTTTGAAATAGGCCTAAGTCACTGTGCTGAGTACTATTATACCTAGAATATAAAGTAGTCCCACCATCAAACACTAGCAAATGTATGTTCTCAATATAATTGTGCTCAAATGGCTGAAAATCACCCAGATGGTATCACCTACTGAAAGCTTGTATTAGACTCAGCAGCATATGCTGAAAAGAGACAAACGCCTATTAGCCAATGCCACATCAGCATGAGCATGGTTGTTATTATAATATTAATGCCTAAAATGCAAAACATTATTGTATAGAATCAAACATTAGTAAATGTATTTTCTCTGTAGATATGTGCTCAGCCAGCCTCAAAGGTTCAAGCCATGGGTTCAAATCCCACTGACAGTATCACCTCCTGAAAGCGTGCATTGTACTCAGCAGCATAATTAGCCAATGCACATCAGTTTGGTTTATACCATATTTTAACTCTTCAAATGCATGCAAAGGTATGTACTTATTCAATAATATTATGGTGTAGAATTCCAAAAATCAAGAAAAAACATCATAGGGTCCCCCCCCAGTATATACCAGGCCCAAATGGTATGGACTTTAAGGGGAACCCCACACCAAAATGTAAAATAAATTTGACATGGCCCCTCCCCAAAATCCATACCAGACCCTTATCCGAGCATGCAGCCTGGAGGTCAGGATGGGGGGGTGAGCGAGCACCCTCCCCTTCTGAACTGTACCAGGCCACATGCCCCAAAGCACCTTGTCCCCACGTTGATGGGGACAAGGGCCTCTTCCTGACAACCCTGGTCGGTTATTGTTGGTCTGTGGGCTGGGGGTTTATCATAATCTGGAAGCCCCCTTTAACAAGGGGGCTCCCAGATCCTGCCCCCCTATGTGAATAGGTATGGGGGTACTGTACCCCTACCCGTTCACCAAAAAAAGCAGTGAAATTTTAAAAAAATCAATAGCTGGTTTTTGACAAGTCCTATATTGTAAAATAGCTCCGAGCTGTCTTCTTCCCTGAGCCGTCTTCTCCAGACGCTGTCTCTCCCTCCTCCATCTTCTCCCCGAGCTGTATTCTCCCAGAGCCATCTCTCCTGCCACCGCCATCTTCTTCATCTGCTGTGTTCTTCTGCACCGCCGGTTACCCGCTAAAAAAAAAAAAACACTCTTCTTCTGTGGCGGTCTTCCTCCACTGTGTTGTTACCCTCTGTGTGGCGTCTCTTACATAGCCAAGGACCGGATTCTCTGGGTGACGTTATCGGGTGGCCACAAAAGGCCGCCACAGAAGAAGCGTGGCTTTTTTTATTAGCGGGTAACCGGCTGCGCGGAAGAACACAGCAGCGGGAGAAGACAGCGGTGGCAGGAGAGACAGCTTGGGGAGAAGAAACATCAAAACACTAGTGAATATATTTTCTATGTATGATTGTGCTACGCCCAATAAGCTAGTGGTCAGCACTTCTACTTTGAAGGACTCATGGGTTTAAATCTCACAGACGTATACTAAAAGATTAAATTGGTGAAAAAAAGGCAAATGACTATTAGCCAATTAGCAAAAGCAGCAAATGCTGAAAATAGGTGAATGCCAATTAGCCAATGCACTTTAATTTTGCTGATTCTATTATATTAACTTTTCAAATGCATGCAATGGTATGTAAGTATTCAATAATATTATGGTGTGAAATTCCAAACACCACACATTAGCTAACGGGCAGTTTACATTTCTTTGCTTGTTTATTTTAATTTGCTTGTGCGCTGAAAAAATAAACACAGCTGGTGGATGGTAGGTTGGCTGGTATTTGAACTCGTACCGTGAGTGCTGTGGAGACTTCTGAGCAGACCACTTAGCCATTGTGCTAAGTACAAGACCTGCATAATAGTGCATTATGATTAAAGAATGAACATGAATAATTACCGCTTTATCGTCACCTAAATTAAAAAATAAAAAATAAAAAACATGAAAAAAACAACATACAACAAATAGGTAACCTAAATGTTTAATACATGTAACTTTACAGAATAGCAGACATTACTAAGTAATAATCATTCATAACTGTATTCGTTAGCAAAAGAAGGGAAAAAAATTGGAATACTAATTGCAATATACATCAATAGATGCACATGAGGTAGAGCACATCTCATATAAAAATTTTTCTTTCACATACATGGATCATGGTTACAGTGCAGTGCTATATAATAACTTAGTAGGAATTGGCATTTGCATATATGCGGAATCGCTAATTAGCGCTGATTTCGAATTTACTAACGTTTGATCGCCGTGAATATCACTCTTTCATTCGCACATTCGCCTGTTGAACTTTTAATTGGCTAAAATGGGCGCTATTATTTGCAATAGTGCCCAGTAATTTCTGGCGCTATAGTAAATGACCCCCAATGTTTCAGTACACTTTCTTCTGTTTGGTTATTTTGGTTGCAGCTTTTTCAATTTTCCCATAGATAATCCAGTTGTCATGCTCTAGCCTTTAGTATTTGGTCTGAAAGTTAAATTCTCCAAGGTTATCTTCTGCAGCTGTTGTATTATCATATACTGCAACTGTTTGCATTTTGCAACATTGTCTAACTGTGGGGCAAATTATGAACTAGTCCCTAAACATTAGAGCTTTTGTTTAGTTTACATGAGCTGCAATACAAGGATTTCATGGGGGCAGGGATTTGTGAAATCATCAAATCTTTTCAGACATCCTGAGCACAGCAGCTTGAAGTGGTATTAAAGGTTTGTCTTAAAAAAAAAAAATCATGTTATGCTTATCTGCTCTGTGCAATGGTTTTGCACAGAGCATCCCAGATCCTCCACTGCTTGGGTCCCCTGCTAGTGCTGCTGGCTCCTCCCCTTTGACCAGTGCCCCCAATAGGAAGCTGCCTGCTATGGGAGCACTGGTAGAAATGTGTGAGTTTGTGTCACTGGCACAATAAAAATTAAGTAAATAAACTAATAAATAAATAAATGTGTTTCTTTAAATGTATATGTTGGGTCTTCTGCAATCATAAATACCAATGGTGTGGGATGTGCAATGTATTAATTATAGTGGATGACTGCACCAACCCTTATTCAAATATTACCAAAAATACCCGTGACAGTGAATATTAATTTACATCCTATAATTAATATCATTAAAAATTAAACCATGGAAAAAAGCTATGTGAACTATATGTACAAAAAACTCAGTGTATCCAGAAAATATATTGAGATCTATCTATCTATCTATCTATCTATCTATCTATCTATCTATCTATCTATCTATATATATATATATATATATATATACACACACACACACACACACACACACACACACACACACACACATACAGTGGGGATGGAAAGTATTCAGACCCCTTAAATTTTTCACTCCTTGTTATATTGCAGCCATTTGCTAAACTCATTTAAGTTCATTTTTTTCCTCATTAATGTACACACAGCACCCCATATTGACAGAAAAACACAGAATTGTTGACATTTTTGCAGATTTATTACAAAAGAAAACTGAAATATCACATGTTCCTAAGTATTCAGACCCTTTGCTGTGACACTCATATATTTAACTCAGGTGCTGTCCATTTCTTCTGATCATCCTTGAGATGGTTCTACACCTTCATTTGAGTCCAGCTGTGTTTGATTATACTGATTGGACTTGATTAGGAAAGCCACACACCTGTCTATATAAGATCTTACAGCTCACAGTGCATGTCAGAGCAAATGAGAATCATGAGGTCAAAGGAACTGCCTGAAGAGCTCAGAGACAGAATTATGGCAAGGCACAGATCTGGCCAAGGTTACAAAAAATGTCTGCTGCACTTAAGGTTTCTAAGAGCACAGTGGCCTCCATAATCCTTGAATGGAAGACATTTGAGATGACCAGAACACTTCCTAGAGCTGGCCGTCTGGCCAAACTGAGCTATTAGGGAGAAGAATCTTGGAGAGGTAAAGAAGAACCCAAAGATCACTGTGGCTGAGCTCCAGAGATGCAGTCGGGACATGGGAGAAAGTTGTAGAAAGTCAACCATCACTGCAGCCCTCCACCAGTCAGGGCTTTATGGCAGAGTGGCTCGACGGAAGCCTCTCCTCAGTGCAAGACACATGAAAGCCCGCATGGAGTTTGCTACTCCAACATGGTGAGAAATAAGATTCTCTGGTCTGATGAGACCAAGATAGAACTTTTTGGCCTTAATTCTAAGCGGTATGTATGGAGAAAACCAGGCACTGCTCATCACCTGTCAAATACAGTCCCAACAGTAAAGCATGGTGGTGGCAGCATCATGCTGTGGGGGTGTTTTTCAGCTGCAGGGACAGGACGACTGGTTGCAATCGACAGAAAGATTAATGTGGTCAAGTACAGGGATATCCTGGACGAAAACCTTCTCCAGAGTGCTCAGGACCTCAGACTGGGCCAAAGGTTTACCTCCCAACAAGACAATAACCCTAACCACACAGCTAAAATAATGAAGGAGTGGCTTCACAACAACTCTGTGACTGTTCTTGAATGGCCCAGCCAGAGCCCTGACTTAAACCCAATTGAGCATCTCTGGAGAGACCTAAAAATGGCTGTCCACCAATGTTTACCATCCAACCTGACAGAACTGGAGAGGATCTGCAAGGAGGAATGGCAGAGGATCCCCAAATCCAGGTGTGAAAAACTTGTTGCATCTTTCCCAAAAAGACTCATGGCTGTATTAGATCAAAAGGGTGCTTCTACTTAATACTGAGCAAAGGGTCTGAATACTTAGGACCATGTGATATTTCAGTTTTTCTTTTTTAATAAATCTGCAAAAATGTCAACAATTCTGTGTTTTTCTGTCAATATGGGGTGCTGTGTGTACATTAATGAGGAAACAAAAATGAACTTAAATGATTTTAGCAAATGGCTGCAATATAACAAAGAGTGAAAAATTTAAGGGGGTCTGAATACTTTCCGTCCCCACTGTATATCTCTATCTATCTATCTATCTATCTATCTATCGAGAGAAGAAAGTTCCCGTGCTCTTCTTCAAAGATGGGTAATCAAACCCTCCTTAACAAATCGCGATGCTGTTTTAAAATTCCACCAATCTGTGATAGACCACCACCTTCCAAAATGAACACTCACCAGAGACCAATATTATAAAAGCCTTAGTTTAGCCTGGATCAGCCACTCCTCATCAGAATATATCAGAACATATCTGGGGATTTCCCAACCGGTATCTCAGTAATCATTCCATCATATTTCCACTTTATGGGGATCTTAAAAATTCATAGGAAACAAACGGCCATCATTGCGCAACATTCTTGTACTTTATTCAGTTAAAAATATATAAAAGTTTTGCACTCACAAGGTATGGTGCCTAAGCCAGTTGGCCAAGCAATTTGTAATAAGGGCATAAATACCTAAAGTCAGATGGCGTCTAAAGCTTCCTGAAGACGCATGATTGGATGTGAAATGTGTAGAGGATTCTGGGTAGCGCCAACGTCACTTTCTGTCCCTGACCCACACGAAATCAAGGCTTGCAATGCACGCCAGCTCCTATAGCCGGAACGGCGAGCACAGGCTCTAAACAGATCGCTGGATAGACTCAGTGCCAGTCTATAGGCACCATACCTTGTGAATGCAATACTTTTATATATTTTTAACTGAATAAAGTACAAGAATGTTGCGCAATGATGTCCATTTGTTTCATTGAGTTTTTAAGATCCCCATAAAGTGGAATGATTACTGAGATACCGGTTGGGAAATCCCCAGATATATTCTGATGAAGAGTGGCTGATCCAGGCTGAAACAAGGCTTTTATAATATTGGTCTCTCTGGTGAGTGTTCATTTTGGAAGGTGGTAGTCTATCACGGATTGGTGGAAGTTTAACACGGCATCTCGATTTGTTCAGGATGGTTTGATTACCCATCTTTGAAGAATCTCTCTCTCTCTCTCTCTCTCTCTCTCTCTGCTTTTTTCCTATATGAATGCCAATGTGTCAATCTTGTTAAAACAAACTTTTATAAAAAGTTTAAATATGAACTTCCAAGAACTATAAAAAAACATTTTACTTCCATTTATCAGAGAAAGAGGCTTTAAGAATGCTCTGTTGTATCACGGGTTGGAAGCGATATTGCATGTCTGTTAATGGCTTTGAAAGATCTTTACATAAGGAAACTATTAGGCAGAAATATAATTTCTTCTATACCCTTTATTCCCTTCTATTCTATGAGAATAGTAGCTAACACAGACATTTCTCACATCATCAATTACATGTTTTTCCCAGTTGTTTTCCCCTTTTGTATTTAGTTTTTGCTATTATAGTGAAATAATAATTGCTTTTCAATTAGGAGATGAATGTTAATATACAATATACTATGTTTTTTTTCTCCTTAAAGCCTACTCTACACTGGGCACATCTGTATGAGATAAAAGGGTGATCTTTCTCAATCAGTTTCTAAGATAGAACAATAATGTATAATAAGACAACCTGATAAAATAATATATGGAACCCCAGAGTACTGCAAGCCTACAATGAATCCCTCTTATAACTTAAGTACAGCTCAAGTGGCTCACAAACACAAAAACATTCAGGCATGGCCACATCCCTGCTATAGTCTTGAAGACCTTGAATCATTGCTTGATGTTTGAAAAAATTAGTTTAGGTTTTGACAAAGGAGAATGAAATAAAGAAGCTGGAGATAGAATAAAATGTCTGATAATTGTGAATAAGAACAAAACAATACCGAAGATACTAGAATTACTTCTGCATCAGTCTTTTTAGACTGTAAATAAACAAATGAATGCCTAAATATGGTATTGTAGAAGAAAAAGGTTTTCAAAAATCAGAAAAATCATACTCTGAAAAGTAGCTTAGGATTATAGTGGAAATGACATTTTAACAATACAATAATAAATATCAAATGAAAACATGTTGTGCTAAAATTATAGTTACATAGTTAGGTTGAAAAAAGACATCTAGTCCATCAAGTTCAACAGATAGAGAAAAAAACAATCTATAGTATATTTAAACTGAAGAACAAAAATGTAATATAGTGTAGCTTACCAATCCTTGGATAAGCTGCCTGCATTTATTTTAAATGTTTTCAGGCTGAGTTCATGTTTTACAGGTACAGAAAAATACCTATTGATACCAGAAATGTTGTGCCCTTGTAACTTCCTGGGCATTGAATTGCAACCTCTAACAATGTTATGAACCTTCCCAGTTCTTTCTGGGAATTTCAGAACAGCTCACCCATGTTATGAAGATGAGAATGGGGGATGTTTGTAGTCCAAATCAGGAGAGCAGCCTTGGGTGACAAAACTGCTCCTTCATAGATTTCCTACAACTGAAAGTATGTATCTAGCAAAATCAACGGGTAAAAATGAAATGCAGCCACAGAACCTAAGCAAGTGCCTATTGCTTGTCACTATTTTGTTATATTTTGCCTATGTTAATTATTGTGGTGTTGTGTGTCTTTAAATATTTTGTCGTACCTTATCTTTCTGGGGTATATTTACCTGCAAAGGCTGGCCCCAGGGAGAGGGTCCCATGGGAACAGAGCTGTGAGTAGGGATGAGACGAACAAACCCTGATTCGGTTCGCAGCAGAACATGCAAAGAAGCAAAACATTTGTTCGAACGCACGAACACCATTAAAGTCTATAGGACACGAACGTGAAAAATCAAAAGTGTTAATTTTAAAGGCTTATATGCAAGTTATTGCCATAAAAAGTGTTTGGGGGGGCGCATGCGTGGCGCGATCCAGGAAGGAAGCAGAGGCTGAGAGCTCAGTGAGCGGCGGAGACGAATGGCACTTCCCCGGGGCTATTTATACAATTTTTCCTGCTGATTTCTCCCCGCACCCCTGGCGGAACATCTAGCGCATGCCGGGATCCAAAATACGCCGCAGCAAGCTGGCCCAGAAATCACTACCTACTTGTTAAGAGTAAGGGAACAGAGCATGCAGTGCCAAGATGGCGCCCAGAAGAGACAGTCACAGGCACATCCACATGCTGAAACATCCTCACCGTCACACTCCCTTGGAGACTGTGAGTATTCCTTGCAGCTTATATAAAGGAGAAATCTGGGGAGTTGGCGCTGCCCTATAAACAGTGTATATTACTTAAAAATCAAGAAATAAAAATAAAAAAATTAAAAAAATAAATAAGTGACAAAAAGTGCGTGTAAGAGGAAAGGACTTGATGTGTGTCCCTTAAGTGAATATACCCCTACGCATGTCTAGACCTGCCCAGCCCCACCCAGCACCACCCCCATTCTGCGAGAGAGAGAGAGCTTTGCAAGAGGATCTAGCAGTACGGAGGTGGATAATAGTGGAGGTACCCGGGCCTGGATCATTATAAGGGGACCCTTATAACCGGATCAATGGAGGAACCTCACGGAGCAGTGAAGGCTAAGAGAGAAATCCATCAGAGGCAGCTACCCAAAGACACCCACTCCTCTGCCTAGTACCCCTTAGGGGGTGACGGATTCTGGTGAGTGGGGGAGCACCGGGGGGGAGCACTTGGAGTCACCAGCTTCTACATGCACGGAAGTCACCTCTTATTACCCTTTGGGCATTTTTAACTGCATGTCAACCGATCCTGGTGTTCTTAATATTCCTGTCTCTGCAAATAAGACATTTTACTTTTGCCTGGGTCCATCACAGGGACTTTTTTACAGATGCTGCATTCATATACGCTGTTTTTAATTTAACTGATGTTTGGATTCCTATTTTTATATATGAATTTTGGGGAAGTCTAATATACTGTAATATAGAGTCTTATCCCCAATTTGTATAGTGACTGAAGTGCACTGTGTAAAAAAGTGCTATGTGGTAACCTTATACGGATGTTGGTAGCCCCCAAATAGTGTGCTTTTTCACGGACCCCAATAATTTCTAAAGGAGGCTACACACTACTTTAGAAATTTTTGGTTTGTTGCAAATGCAAAGATTTATAATGGAGGTTGGGCAAGTGTAAACCCAACCCACTCATTGGATCATTCACATACACAACACAGAGGTATTGCACGTTCACCCTATAAAGGGTCATATACTATATATATTTTTCACCAAACACCTAAACTTTATTTATTTATTTTTGTATTTTTGCACATGCGTAGGGGTATATTCACTTAAGGAACACACATCAAGTCCTTTCCTCTTACACGCACTTTTTTTCACTTATTTATTTTTATTTCTTGATTTTTAAGTAATATACACTGTTTATAGGGCAGCGCCAACTCCCCAGATTTCTCCTTTATATACTTCCAATTAACTCCTATTTAGGAATTAATTAAGGGGAGGCTGCAGCCCTTCTGATTACTTTCCTAAGCGCGGACTTCCAATTAAGTATTCCTTGCAGCTTACTAAGGCTGATCTGGATGAAAGTCTTACTCTGATGTATGATAAGATTGCCCAGAAATTCCAATCAGATCTGCATAAATCTACTAATACTCTATCACTGGAGATTGCAGCTCTGGGAAGCAGAACTGACTTATTAGAGACTAAGTATGACGAGCTATCCCTGATGTGTTCAGATCTTAGAAAGGAACATGAGTCCTTGTCCGAGACGGTCCTGCAGCTTCAAGCCCACATTGAGGACCTGGACAACCGGAATAGACGTAATAATCTTAGGGTGCGGGGTGTCCCGGAATCGGTGACCGACTTACTACCTGCGATCCAGAAACTATTTTAGTCTCTCTTGCCCGATTCCCCCCCTTTCAGTCTTCTCCTGTGATAGGATTCACAGGGCCCTGCGTCCACCCCCTCCTCCGGAGAAGTCCCCTAGAGATATAGTCCTTTGCCTTAAGGACTTCCTGATTAAAGAAGATATCCTCAGGGCCTCAAGGAACACTCCCAACATTCGCCTGGATGGTACCCCCATTCAAATTTACCCGGATATCTCCCCCACCACCCTGGACAAACGCAGGAAGATGAAAGAGATTACGTTGGTTCTTCAGTCTGCAAGTATCCCTTACCGCTGGGGATTTCCGTTTAAGCTACAGCTTCCTCATAATGGCATGACTTACACCGTTACCACGATTGCAGAAGGCAAGGAATTGCTGGTGAAGCTGGGCCTCCTAGAGGAGGCTACCCTACCCAGGCTGCCATCCACTCCGCGTCATTCAGCCATTTGGGCCACCCCACCTCCCAGAAGAGACCGCCGAGATCAACGTCGAGACTAACTGCTCCTCTCATTTTTACATTTCTGTTTCCTCTATACGTTTTCTATTTTTCTTTTTTTTTCAAGGTTACGAACTATGGATCACTCCCGCCATGCTTTGATGCACATGGAGTGTCCCGGCTCATCGCAGAATTCCGGTTGCGTCCACTTGATTGTCCCCACACTCTACACCGCCTGGGGCTCATCAGCCCCCCGCCTGTTTAGTGGTGTCCGGGCAGGTGGGCCCCTCACAGGTAAATACACACGACAAATTTGCATTTATGCAACATCTACGGACCCTAGATTTTAGAGTGTTGGACCTTTTGGTCCAAATGGACATTTTTTTTTGGGTCTTGGGGGCGTTTTCCCCCTTGACCCCCCAGGACTATGTATTGCTATCATTTGGCCCAGTTCAATGGTTACTAGTTTTGTTTTTTTTTGTTCCCTATTTTATTTTTTTTAATTCTTTTATGCCACTCATCTCACGAATTTCTATCAATGTGATACATGTGTCGCTATTCTTCCAGTTATGTCAACTAGATATTGTTACTCTCCTTAACCGGTTATATGCCTTGGTTGTATGTTCCCCCAAGGGTAATGAGTACTACTGTTTGGGTGCTCACTCTCGGCCTGGACCCCTTTTTTGATCCTAAATTTTCGATCTTAACTACACCATGGGTCTTAAAGTAATTTCCCACAATATAAAGGGGTTTAATTCCCTGCAAAAGAGAAGAAAAGCATTTAAAGCTTACAAATCTCTTGGAGCTGATATCCTCCTACTTCAGGAAACACATTTCTCCACTGATAACCACCCATCCTATTTAGACAAAACTTTCAAGCAAAGTTACTTCTCCACCTATGGGTCCAGGTCTAGAGGGGCAGCTATCCTTATTAAAAATGTGGTGATGTTCCAGACCCAACAGAGATCCAAATAGTCGCTTTGTGATAATCAAAGGTTCCATTCAGGATAAACAATTAACCTTGGCCTCAGTTTATGTGCCTAACGCATCACGGGCTACATTTTTTAAATAATTTTTTCAGATCCTGGATAGGTTCCACTCCCCTCACTTACTAATCGGGGGGGATTTTAACCTAGTAGCCCACTCGGTGTTGGATAGAAGTAGAACATGCCCCACCTCTAAAGCTTTCCCTAAATCCCTTCAGCACCACTTGAAATCCAATCAGCTGATAGATGTCTGGAGGGCTCGTAACATAGGCTCTAGGGAATACACTTTCTATTTTCACCCTCACAATAGTTACTCCCGCCTGGATTATATCTTCTGCACTCCTTCCCTGACCATTAATTCTACCTCAGCTAATATACATATTTGCCCTTGGTCGGACCACCACATAGTTTCCACCCAAATCTCTTGTCTAGGCCTCCCCTATGCAGCCAGATCCTGGCGCCTTAATGACACATTACTTACCGACCCTGCGGATTTGACCCAGTTGTCGGAACACCTCAAGGAATATTTTAGACACAATGATATAGATGATATTTCCCCCACATCCCTTTGGACAGCTCCTAAAGCTGTGATGAGGGGTTACCTAATAGAACTCTCAACAACTAAGAAACGTTAAAAACAACATGACACTCGAAAACTCACTTCTGACCTCGAACAACTCTACCATAGACACACACAGACACCCTCACAGGAGTTGCTCCTCCAGATAAACGAAAAAAGAAGGGCCCTAGATGAGATTCTTTCAGAACACACAGAAAAATCCCTTAGATGGTCCAAGGCCCGTTTCCTCCTTCATAGTAATACAGCTTCCACAATGTTTGCGCGTATGCTCAAACAGACTACTTAACCAACACACCTTTATAAGCTGAAAGACCATAATGGCAACATTACCACCCATCCCAAATGAGTTCTGAGTATCTTCTCCTCCTTTTATTAGAAACTATTTTCAGGCCCAGACCCATCCCTTCCTTCTCCCTCGCAAACCTGGTTAGACACCCTCTCGCTCCCCCAGCTATCGGAGGAGCAATTATTAATCCTTAATACTCCCTGTACATCAGAGGAAGTAGCCTCTATCATCTCCTCCCTGAAACCCTCCAAAGCCCCTGGTCCGGATGGATTTTCAGCCATCTATTATAAAAAATTTGCTGAATCCTTAATTCCCACACTGACTAAACTCTATAACCACATTAAAAGGGGAACATTTCCCTGAAGAGATGCTACTGGCCAATATGTCTCTTATACCCAAACCATGCAAAGACCATACCCGCCCCCAAAACTTCTGCCCCATTTCAGTTATAAACAATTACTTAAAAATTTTTGGACGGATTTTAGCAGACCGCCTGGCCAAAGTTATTAGGACCTTGATATCCCCTGATCAAACAGGTTTTATACCATCTAGACAGATCACTGATAACATTCGTTTGGCCACCAATATACTCCAGGATGCTGATATGCACTCTAGACAGGTATTATTTTTGAGCTTGGACATAAATAAGGCATTTAATAGTGTCCTATAGACCTATCTGGACACAGTGTTATTGAAATTTTATTTAGTGGTGCATTCATACACGGATTCAAGGCCCTATACCACCACCCCCGAACTCGTATTAAGCTCCCAGGGTGTTACTTTTCTTTGAAGTGTGGAACTAGACAGGGGTGTCCCCTCTCCCCTCTTTTATTTGCCCTCGCTATGGAGCCCCGTCTAGGTCCATCTCCAATAACTCCGACATCAAAGGATATAGAAAAGGCGATCAAGAGTTTAAACTTAGCCTCTATGCGGACGATGTCTTATTATTTATTTCTGACCCCCTGATCTCCCTTCCCAACCTCCTGTCCTCTCTAGACTCCTTTCATAACCTTACAGGTCTAGGAGTGAACCCTTCTAAATGTTCGGCTTTGCCCATTCACCTCCCCCAACCTTTATTGACAACTCTTAAAGATAAATTCAAATTCTCCTGGAATCACGACTCACTGCAATATTTAGGCATAAAACTAGCCCCTTCTCTCAAACAGATGTATTCCTTAAACTACCCTCAAGCTTTCTCTAATGTTAAACGCCTTTTAAACCAATGGTCTTCATATCATATATCATTCTTAGGGAGAATACAAGCAATTAAAATGAATATCCTCCCAAAACTCTTGTTCCTCTTTAGGTCTTTACCTCTGTATGTCTCCCGCTCTACACTACTAACAATCCAATCAGATCTGCTCAGATTCATATGGCAAAGCAAAAAATCCTCGACTGGGTCGTCCATTGATATATAGAGCCCATGTGAGGGGGGGCTTGGGATGCCCGGATCTATGGAAATACTTCCTGGCATCCCGCCTTATTCAATTGGCACAGTGGCATACCACCCCTACTTCTATACCATGGCTGCAATTTGAGCGGATCTCGGTGGCCCCATATTATCTCCCGGGTCTTCTCTGGTCGCGCTCAATATCTCCAAAAGACATCACCCCACTTAATATAGTAGGCCAATCATTATACCTATGGTCCCTCTATTCGAGGAAGTTTAAACTAAAATCTGAAACGCCTTTCCTGTCCTACTTTTTGGGAGAACCTTCATTCCCTCCGGCCTTCACATCAGGCACGTCATTCCTCGGTTGGTCTGCGAAGGGATTGGTGAGCCTTGAATCACTGTTGCAGGGCGCTTCTTTTTGTTCGTACACACACTTACAGCAAACATATGCCATGGGTTGATTGGAGTTTCACCAATACTTGCAAATAAGACACTTCTACTCGACAGCCATGGTTGGCGGAGTAGAACTGACTAAAACTCCTTTTGAATCCCTGTGCGGGGAGGCTTCTAGGGATAGGGGAACTATCTCCATTCTTTACCGATACCTTAATGATTATAATTCCTCTTCAAAATCTATAGCAATGGTGGCATGGGAGGCTGAAACATCTCAGGAGTTCCCAGTGGAGGACTGACAGGACATGATTGATAACATGCACAAATGTACACGCTCTATATCCATAAAGGAAATGGTACTCAAACTACATACTCGTTGGTACTACACTCCGGATCATCTTCACAGAATATACCCACTGGTTTCTGGCACATGTTTTAGAGGATGCCAGGACAGGGGTACGCTGTTGCATACGTTCTGGAGTTGTAAAGCTTTAGACTCCATTTGGCAGAAAACAACCTCTCTCATAACACTTCTATCAGGAGTATCGATTACCTTGACTTATTAAATGTGTTTGCTGTTTGCAGAACTCCCAGGTGTTTCCCCCCACTACAGAAATGAGTCCACACTCTCTTTAGCGCTATCCAATGGGCAATAGCATTGAATTGGAAGCGCTCCCCTGTATCTTGGTCGCAGGTGATTTTACGCATGGAGTCCATTAGGATTATAGAAAGGGTGCACCATACTCTCTTATGCCGCGTACACACGGTCGGACTTTCCGGCATACTTGGTCCGACGGACCAGAGTGTGCCGGACAATCCGCCCGTGTGTGGGCGCCGGCGGACTTTTCCGGCGGACTTTTTCCCAAAAGCCCGCCGGACCTAGATTTGAAGAAAGTTTTAAATCTTTCCGCCAGACTCAGTTTCGGGCGGAAAGTCCGCTCGTGTGTGTGCTGGTCCGACGGAAAGCTCGCTCGTGTGTATGCTAGTCCGACGGACCAGATGCGACACGAGGGCAGGGTATTGCATCTCGCGCTCGCTGCAATAGGAAAAACAAATTTTCCTATTGCGGCGAGCGCGGGGCATACCAGGCCCTTAGGTCTGGTATTGATTATAAAGGGAACCCCCCTACGCCGAAAAAACGGCGTGGGGTCCCCCCTAAAATCCATACCAGACCCCGATCCGAGCACGCAGCCTGGCCGGTCAGGAAAGGGGGTGGGGACGAGCGAGCGCCCCCCCCCTCCTGAACCGTACCAGGCCACATGCCCTCAACATGGGGGTGGGTGCTTTGGGGGAGGGGGGCCGCCCTGCGGGCCCCCCCCACCCAGAAGCACCTTGTCCCCATGTTGATGAGGACAAGGGCCTCTTCCCGACAACCCTGGCCGTTGGTTGTCGGGGTCTGCGGGCGGGGGCTTATCGGAATCTGGGAGCCCCCTTTAATAAGGGGGCCCCCAGATCCCGGCCCCCCACCCTATGTGAATGAGTATGGGGTACATGGTACCCCTACCCATTCACCTAGGGAAAAAGTATAAGTAATAAAACACACTACACAGGTTTTTAAAATATTTTATTAAACAGCTCCGGGGGGGATCTTCCTCCGGCTTCGGGGGTCTTCTTCCGGCTTCGGGGGTCCCTCCGCTTCATCTTCTCCCGGCGTCCGGTTGGTTCTTCTCCGCTCTCTTCTCTCCAGTTCTTCGGCCGGCTCCTCTGCTGTCTTCAGGTAGCTCTCTTGCCAGCAGAGGTCCGGACTTCTTGTCTTCTTCTCTTCTCCAGATGTTGACACGACGCTCTCTCCGGCTGGACTGCTCTCCGAGGGCTGCGTTGTGACTTATATAGGCGGAGACCCCGCCCCCTTTTGATGTCACAGTCCCTGGGCATGCTGGGACTGTGACGTTTTAGGGGGCGTGGTCAACATCACCCAGTGACCACGCCCCCTAAAACGTCACAGTCCCAGCATGCCCAGGGACTGTGACATCAAAAGGGGGCAGGGTCTCCGCCTATATAAGTCACAACGCAGCCCTCGGAGAGCAGTCCAGCCGGAGAGAGCGTCGTGTCAACATCTGGAGAAGAGAAGAAGACAAGAAGTCCGGACCTCTGCTGGCAAGAGAGCTACCTGAAGACAGCAGAGGAGCCGGCCGAAGAACTGGAGAGAACAGAGCGGAGAAGAACCAACCGGACGCCGGGAGAAGATGAAGCGGAGGGACCCCCGAAGCCGGAAGAAGACCCCCGAAGCCGGAGGAAGATCCCCCCCCGGAGCTGTTTAATAAAATATTTTAAAAACCTGTGTAGTGTGTTTTATTACTTACACTTTTTCCCTAGGTGAATGGGTAGGGGTACCATGTACCCCATACTCATTCACATAGGGTGGGGGGGCCGGGATCTGGGGGCCCCCTTTTTAAAGGGGGCGCCCAGATTCCGATAAGCCCCCGCCCGCAGACCCCGACAACCAACGGCCAGGGTTGTCGGGAAGAGGCCCTTGTCCTCATCAACATGGGGACAAGGTGCTTTGGGGTTGGGGGGGCCCGCAGGGCGGTCCCCCTCCCCCAAAGCACCCACCCCCCATGTTGAGGGCATGTGGCCTGGTACGGTTCAGGAGGGGGGGGCGCTCGCTCGTCCCCACCCCCTTTCCTGACCGGCCAGGCTGCGTGCTCGGATCGGGGGTCTGGTATGGATTTTAGGGGGGACCCCACGCCGTTTTTTCGGCGTAGGGGGTTCCCTTTATAATCCATACCAGACCTAAGGGCCTGGTATGCCCCGCGACGGGGCTCGCAAGGTGTCAATCTCGCCGATAAAAGCGGCAAGATTGACATCCTTATCTAGTCCCGTCGCACCTGAGTCACGTTCAAAATGAACGGACTTGTCCGTGTGTGGGCAAGTCCGTTCATTCTGAAAGTCCGCCGGAACTCCGGCGAAAGTCCGTCGGAAAGACGGGCGGACTTAGCCCGCCGGAAAGTCCGGGCGTGTGTGGGCAAGTCCGTCCGTTTTAAAGTCCGGCGCACCTGGCGGACAAAGTCCGTCGGAAAGTGTGCCGGACCAAGTAGGATAGAAAGTCCGACCGTGTGTACGCGGCATTAGACTCCATGCACATTTTCAACCGTAAATGGTCAGCTTGGACGGCACACTTGCTTAGTAACAGACTTGAAGATCCCTCAGTCCCTGCCTCAGAAGCACAACAAATCTAATAATTGTAAGATTTGATATAATCTACCTGGCAGGTACTTCTAATTCTAATGCTTATTTTTCTGTGTTCTATATATTGATGAATATAACATTCTGGTTGATCGATGGCATTCTCCTTGCGCTTATGCCACGTACACACGGTCGGACTTTACGGCAGACTTTGCCCGGCGGACTTTTCGATGTACTTTACGACGGACTTTCTGAATGAACGGACTTGCCTACACACAGTCCACCAAAGTCTGTTGAATTCGTACGTGATGACGTACAACCAGACTAAAACAAGGAAGTTCATAGCCAGTAGCCAATAGCTGCCCTAGCATGGCTTTTTGTCCGTCGAACTAGCATACAGACTAGCTGACTTTTCGACCGGACTCGATTTCGACGGATTAATTTAAAACATGTTTCAAATCTAAGTCCGTCCAACTTTTGAGAAAACAAAGTCCGCTGGAGCCCACACACGATCGAATTGTCTGACGAAATCCAGTCTGCCGGGCAAAGTCTGCCGTAAAGTCCGCTCGTGTGTACGCGGCATTAGGTTGCACATGTATCAAAATCACGACAGTTTTTTTTTTTCTTAGTTTCTTTTTATTTCCCCTAATTCTTTTCTAATTATTGGGTTCATTGTGTATTATATGGAGAAATTTCAATGGCAACTTGTTAGATGTTTTGTTCAGCTGCATTGGACTACTCTGTCACTGTGCTTATTGTTCTCACAGTGCTTGTACACCCAGTCTGTATGTTATATCTCAATAAAAACGTTTGTAAACAAAAAAAAAAGTGTTTGGGGACCTGGGTCCTGCCCCAAGGGACATGTATCAATGCGAAAAAAAATTCTAAAAACTAGCGTTTTTTTTTTCGAGAGCAGTGATTTTAATAATCCTTAATGTAAAACAATAAAAATGAAATATTCTTTTAAATATCGTGCCTGAGGGGAGTCCTTAGTATGCCTGTAAAGTAGTGCATCTATCCCATGTTAATAACACTGCCGCGACTGTAATGTATTGTCGGATCCTGGCAATATAGATAAAAATACCAAAAAAAAAAAAAAAGTTGTGGATGTCCTCCCCAAAATCCATACCAGGCCCTTTAGGTCTGGTATGGATATTAAGGGGAACCCCACACCAAAATGTAAAAAAAAAATGGCATGGGGGTCCCCCAGGCACTATATACTCTGAACAGCAGTATATCCACCTCAATACAGTGCACTTCCACCCCCTTCCTGTCTAGACCAATTTTCAGCTTTCAGCGCTCTTACAGTTTGAATGACAATTACTCAGTCATGCAACACTGTACCCATATGAAACTTGCGTCCTTTTTTTCACACAAATAGAGCTTTCTTTTGGTGGTATTTAATCACTAGTGCATGTTTTATTTTTTGTGCTATAAATAAAAAAAGTTTTTACATTTTGTGAAAAAAAAATGTCTTTTTCTTTGTTTCTGTCATAAAATTTTGCTAAGTAGTCATTTTTCTTCATAAATTTTGGCCAAAATTTATACTGCTACATATCTTCTTTGGTAAAAATAACCCAAAATTAGTGTATATTATTTGGTCTTTGTGAAAGTTATAGAGGCTATAAACTATGGTGCCAATCACTAAAAAATTGATTACATCTGATCAGGCCTTCAGTACATCAGGTGAATCTCATTTCTTGAGACACTAACAAGTCAGAAAAGTACAATTACCCCCCAAATGACCCCTTTTTAAAAAGCAGACATTCCAATGTATTAAGTAAGTAGCATGGCAGTAGCAAGTTGTAGTTTTTCCCACAATTCTTTGCAAAATGAAGATTTATTTATTTATTTTTTTTTTTACAAAATTGTCAAATTATCAGGTTATTTCTTACACACAGCATATGCATACAACAAATTACATCCCAAAATACATTCTGCTACTCTTCTCGAGTATGGAGATACCACATGTGTGAGACTTTTACACAGAAAGGGTAAAACCCCCCCGCTAGCGGCCGCATACCGACGGTAAAACGCCGCTAATAATAGCGGCGTTTTACCGCCGACGCCTCCCCCGCCCCAGTGTGAAAGGGCTCTTAGATCATAACCTGTTGTGGAAGTTACAAAAGCTTATTACACTCATGGAATTTAAAGTCATTTTTTTCGCGTGAGTGCACACCCAAGACCATACATGGGTAGAGCTATACACAGCTTAGATAAAAATTGTCCATATTGTCCATAGGGGTACAAAACAAGCAATAAGCTTGTTTTTCCCTTCCCCCCCAAATACCCGAGCCCGGTATCAATCCCAGCATTGTGCAGCGGCTCTCTCCCTCCAGATAGGCTCTGGGACAGCAGAGGCTGCCAGTGAAGAGGGAGCAGAGTTTGGCTCGGGATTGAGCCTGCAAGAGTGCCCCCATGGTAAGTGGCTTGCTATGGGGTGAACTGGCCAGGGGCGGAAGAGCCCGAAGTACCACAGGGTTTACTGACTTCAAATGACTTTGAAGTAGAACTATAGGCAAAACTTTCTTTTTCATTTTAGCCATCTGTGTCCTATTGGGGAGATTTACCTTCACTTCCTGTCCCAGAGCCAAAACAGGAAGTCAGGGGAAATCCCCACAAACTAAGGGAAACCCTTGGCCCCCTTACACCAACCCCTTCTCTTTCCCAAAGTCACCAGAGCTAGAAGATTTCCCCTTTATTACTCTCCTGGAGACAACCCAAATGTATAATTTTCTTTTACTTTCACCTTCAATGATAATTGTAAGCAGAAAAAATGGAGATGGTGAATCTCCCCAATGGGGGCACAGACAGCAATAAGAACCTAGTGCACTTCCCTCTGTCTAAAACTAAAAAAAGAACGTTTTGCCTTTAGTTATACTTTAAGTTATTGTTTTGTTATTTAAAACTCTTTACCTAAAAAAACACTTTTCAGGGACCACAATCTTATATATTCCATAGAGAGCAAATATATACCTACTGTATATTATGATCTGACTTATAGTATAACTTGA
Organism: Aquarana catesbeiana; assembly: GCF_042186555.1. NCBI lineage: Eukaryota > Metazoa > Chordata > Amphibia > Anura > Ranidae > Aquarana > Aquarana catesbeiana. The sequence continues at coordinate 264,139,081 of NC_133325.1, read as the reverse complement.
AGGTAGTGTTCATGCAATGCAATTTTCTCCACAAATTCCTGTGGAGAATCCAATTGTGGGGAATTTCATCACTGGTTGGCTTCTAGTCAAAATAATTATTTTAGGACTATAATGGTGGAGTAGAACCATGATTTTGAGCAGGGTATAACATCAATATTTTTAAGAAGCTGATAATTGGCATAATCCACTTAAACAGAATTACTTTTGGATCGAGTCAAAGGGGGTTATTTACGAAAGGCAAATCCACTTTGTACTACAAGTGCAAACTACAAGTGCAAAGTGCACTTGAAATTGCACTGAAAGTACAGTCACTGTAAATCTGAGGGGTAGATCTGAAATGAGGGGAAGCTCTGCTGATTTTATCATCCAATCATGTGCAAGCTAAAATGCTGTTTTTTATTTTCCTTGCATGTCCCCCTCGTATCTACAGTGACTACACTTCCAAGGGCAATTTCAGTGCAATTTCAAGTGCACTTTGCACTTGTAGTTTGCACTTGTAGTGCAAAATGGATTTGCCTTTATTAAATAACCCCCATAGTGTCATTAAAATCTAATTTTTATTTTTCATAAAACGTCAAAAAAAAAAAAATTCAATAAGTTTTCAGTAAGTTTTTCAAGCTATCCCCCGGATGACTTCCAATTCTAAGTCTGCCCACTGTACCCTGAACCTATGGAGTCATGTATGAGTCTCCTGAATCTCAAGTCCTTTTACTTGTGAAGACTGTGTAGAATTCTGGAGTCTGCTAAATTGTTTGGGTGTGTTGTGTCCTAACTCCCGTGTCCAGGAGTGTATTAGAGCTCAATGAACTGCTTTTCTGACTAAAAGTGACTGGCACCCACCTGTCCACAAACCCACTATAAGTCAAGGACCCTAAGGTGAAATGTGAGCCCAAATGGCCCCTAGGGGATAAGGGGGTGATATACCTTAAAAATCTTGATATACCTTAAAAAAGATTCTTGATATACCTTAAAAATAAAAATGTTGATGACTTTTATTGCTGTCACAAGGGATGTAAACATCCCTTGTGACAGTAATAGGTGGTGACAGGTACTCTTTGTGGGGGGATCGGGGGTCTAAAAGACCCCCAAACCCTCCTTTGCACTTCACAGTATTCAGATCGCTGAAAACGGCGATTCTGAATACTGTGTATTTTTTTTAAACCGGCGCCATTGGCAGCCGAGTAAACGGGAAGTGACGTCATGATGTTGCTTCTGTGTTTACGATTAGGAGGTTGGAACGAAGCCACCCACGGCTTCGTTCCAGCCTGCCCCCAGCCGCCGGAGGCAGCCGATTGGTCACCAGGCCTCCCGATGGAACGGGAGGCCCGGTAAGAGCGGCGGGAGGCACGTCCCCTCCCGCTCCTCCGGTATAACAGCCGAGTGTCTTTTAGCCACATCGGTTGTTATACCAGGATAGCCAATCCCCCGCTCTAAAAAACGGTACTGGGATGATGCCTGCAGCTGTGGGCATCATCCTGGTATAACCCCGGAAAGCCGAGTACGCACATCTGCATACGCTCGGCGGGAAGGGGGTTAAGGTTAAACTGCTTTTCTTCTAATTTTAGTGAATGGCCGCGTGTCTTATTAAATTCCCTTTCACTGAAAAGTTTTATCCCTATTGTGGGGTCACCAGTACGGTATTTGTACATTGAAATCATATCCCCTCTCAAGCATCTCCTCTCCAGAGAGAACAAGTTCAGTGCTCGTAACTTTTCCTCATAACTAAGGTTCTCCAGTCCCTTTATTAGTTTTGTTGCCCTTCTCTGGACCCGTCAGTTCCAGCAAATCCTTCCTGAGGAATGGTGTCCAGAACTGGACAGCATACTTCAGGTGCGGCCGGAACAGAATCTTGTAGAGTGGGAGAATAATTGGTTTATCTCTGGAGTTAATCCACTTTTTAATGCATGCCAATATTCTGTTTGCTTTGCTTGCAGCAGCTTGGCATTGCATGCCATTGCTGAGCCTGTCATCTACTAGGACCCCCAGGTCCTTTTCCATCCTAGATTCCCCCAGAGGTTCTCCCCCCAGTGTATAGATTGCATTCATATTTTTGCCACCCAAATGCATTATTCTACATTTTTCTACATTAAACTTCATTTGCCATGTAGTTGCCCCCCCCCCATTAATTTGTTCAAATCTACTTGCAAGGTTTCCACATCCTACGGAGAAGTTATTGCCCTGCTTAGCTTAGCATTGTCCGCAAATACAGAGATTGAGCTGTTTATCCCATCCTCCAGATAGTTTATGAATAAATTAAACAGGATTGGTCCCAGGTCAGAACCCTGGGGGACCCCACTTTCCACCCCAGACCATTCCGAGTACTCCCCATTTATCTCTACCCTCTGAACTCGCCCCTGTAGCCATGTTTCAATCCATGTACTCACCCTATGGTCCATGCCAACGGATCTTACTTTGTACAGTAAACGTTTATGGGGAACTGTATCAAATGCTTTTGCAAAATCCAGATACAACACGTCTACAGGCCTTCCTTTATCTAGATGGCAGCTCCCCTCCTCATAGAAGGTTAATGGTTTGGCAAGAACGATTCTTCATGAATCCATGCTGATTACTGCTAACGATACCGTTATTACTAAAATCTTGTATATAGTCCCTTATTATCCCCTCCAAGAGCTTTCATACAATTGATGTTAGGCTAACTGGTCTGTAATTCCTAGGGATGTATCTTGGCCCTTTTTTAAATATTGGTGCTACATTGGCTTTTCTCCAATCAGCTGGTACCATTCCAGTTAGTAGACTGTTCGTAAAAATTAGGAACAAAGGTTTGGCAATTACTTGACTGAGTTCCTTAAAGTGATTGTAAAGGATCTTTTTTTTTTTTTTTTTTTTTTTAAATAACATACATATCATACTTATCTCCACTGTGCAGCTCGTTTTGCACAGTTTGGCCCTGAACATCCTCTTCTGGGGTCCCCCGGCGGCTCTAGCGGCTCCCCCCACCTCACATAACCCCCTAGGAGAAGCGATCTCCCGAGAGGGTTACCTTGTGGGCGTGCTCCCGAGTCCAGCATTTGCGTCCACAGACACAAATACCAGACTCAGACCCACACCCGGCACCCGCATCATTGGATTTGATTGACAGCAGCGGGAGCCAATGGCTGTGCTGATATCAATCTATCCAATCAGTACACGAGACACCAGCTAGAGCTGATGTGCTCATCCCTGGGGAGAAATAGACCTAGTTCAGAAAAGTAAAATGGGGGCTCTGGGGGGCTGCAGCATGACAGAATGTTTTTCACCTTAATGCATAGAATGCATTAAGGTGAAAAACCATGAGGGTTTACAACCCCTTTAAGGACCCTCGAGTGCAAGCCATCTGGTCCCGGTGACTTATTAATGTTAAGTTTTTCAAGTCTATTTCTTAATCTGTCCTCTGTTAGTCATGAGGGTGCTTCCTGTGATGTGTCATGAGGATAAACATTGCAGTTTTGGTTACTGAAACCCCTCATTTCCCTTGTGAAGACTGCGGAGAAGAACAAATTCAATACCTTCGCAATCTTTTCATCCTTAGTAACCAGATTCCCTTCATCATTCTTTATGGGACCAATATGATCTGACCTCCCTTTCTTACTATTTATGTACTTAAAGAATTTCTTGGGATTCTTTTTACTCTCCTCCTCTATGTGCCTTTCATGTTCCATCTTAGCCGCCCTGATTGCACCCTTACATTTCTTGTTGCTTTCTTTGTAAAGTTGGAATGCTGATGATGATCCCTCAGCCTTGTATTTTTTGAAGGCCATCCCCTTTGCTTTTATATACATTTTTACATTGGCGTTAAGCCACCCAGCACTAATATTAGCTTTTTTTTTTTTTTTTTTTTTTTTTTTTTTTTTTATACTCTCTAATTTTTACAGATGATTACATATGGTGCAGGTCATAAAATTAAAAATGTTTAATCTTGATAAAAATGTACAAACATCTATTACAGATGGCTTCATAAAATGTGATCACAGGCAAAAAATAAAACCAATGTGGGGAGCGGGCCCGACACGTTTCAATTGCCTTCAACTGGGGCATACCACTGCTCCCCCACATTGCCTCTCTCTCTCTCTCTCTCTCTCTCTCTCATATATATATATATAGTACTCCATACTCCTACTACTTGACCTCTCTGCAGCCTTCTCAATAAACTACATTCCCTTGGCCTCAGAGATTCCGGTCTATCCTGGTTCTCTTCCTATTTATCACAGTGCTCTTTCAGTGTCACCTACAACTCTGTCTCCTCCTCTCCATTGCCCCTTTCTGTGGTGGTCCCCCAAGGCTCTGTTCTTAGACCTCTTCTCTTCTCTATCTAGACCACCTCCCTTGGTCACTTGATAACCGCCCACGGCTTCCAATACCACTTATACGCTGATGACACCCAAATCTATTTGTCTACTCCTCACCTCACTCCTTCAGTCTCCTTTTGCATTACTTAGTAACTGACATATCAGCATGAATGTCGCACCACTTCCTTCTACTAAATATCTCTAAAACTGAGCTATTAATATCCCCCCCCACCCGTGCCCCCCTCCATGACTTTTCCATCAAAATCAACAATGCAACCATCAGTCCCTCCCCTCACGCCAGGGTACTAGGTGTAATCCTAGACTCTGACTTTTCGTTTCAGCCTCAAATCCAATCGCTGTCAAAAGTTTGTAGAATTCACCTCCATAACATCTCTAAAATTTGCCCCTTTTTAACAAACCACCAAGCTCCTCCATCATTCACTCCCTTATTTCTCGTCTTGACTATTGCAACTCCCTTCTCATTGGCCTGCCTCTCCATAGGCTATCCCCTCTTCAGACTATCATGAATGCTGCTGCCAGACTTATCCACCTTACCAACCGCTCAGTGTCTGCCAGCCCTCTCCTCCAATCCCTACACTGGCTCCCAATCACCCAGCGAATTAAATTCAAAATACTAACCACAACATGCAAAGCCATTCACAACTCTGCCCCGAGCTACATCACCAATCTTGTCTCCAAATATCACCCAAATCATCCTCTCCACTCTTCTCAAGACCTCCTCCTCTCAAGCTCTCTCCTCTCCTCCTCTCATGCTAGTCTCCAGGATTTCTCCAGAGCCTCTCCCATCCTCTGGAACTCGCTACCTCCACCTGTCCGGCTATCCCCTAGTCTTGTTACCTTCAGGCGATCCCTGAAAACTCATCTCTTAAGGAAAGCCTATCACGTCTCTAACTAATCTTTTACCACTTCCATCAGCTCATTCCCTACAGTTACAACCTTTTGTACCACCTGCCCCACCCTATTAGATTGTAAGCTCTTCTGAGCAGGGCCCTCTTAATCCTCCTGTATTTAATTGTATTATAACTGTATTGTCTCCCTTTTATATTGTAAAGCGCTGCGTAAACTGTTGGCGCTATATAAATCCTGTATAATAATGTCGAAACGTGTCAGACCCACTCCCCACATTGCTTTTATTTTTTGCCTGTGATCACATTTTATGCAGCCATCTGTAATAGACGTTTGTACATTTTTATCCTGATTAAACATTTTTAATTTTATGACCTGCACCATATGGAGCCTTTCTTCTTCTTTTTCATTATGGTTCCAATGCATTAAAGTACCATTTTGTAACTGGTCTCTGGTCCCTACATTTGAGATCCAATGTCCACCTGCTTTGAGGATCCATTTGTGCTGCGGATATTTGGTTGTGCAGGTTCTACAGGTTCTATCCATAGGAGAGTTGGTACCTCTAAAGACCATTTGGCCCTTGGCCAATACAAGCCTGATTGACCCACTGTCATATGACAGGTGGGTCCACCTTGTCTGGCAAGAAGTATTTATCTACAATTTTCCTTGTCAAAAGAAGTTTATTGAGTATACAATGTTATAAAGATACATAAAGTAAGTTTACAAGGATCTATAAAGTAAGCTCATTGTTTTACAGTAGGGTTTATATAGGTAAATATCATGAAATTTCAAATATTAAACATTGGGTTCACGTAAACCTAAATTAAAGATATATATCATTTCCTTATTTACTTTTGTAGTTATTTAAATGATTTATACCTACTATACATATTGTTTACAAGTAGAGTGTATATAGGTCAAATAAATTCTGATAATGAGCTTTAATCGTAAGGTGGAGAAAAGGAAAGAGAAAGAAGAAAAAGGGTTGAAAGGTAGAGGTATGGTCCACAAGGTTGTCCCGCTCGTCAGTTTATTATTCTTTTTAGTTCTCTTTGAAGCCTTAGAATGGGTGTCCCTGTAAGTCATTTAATCTGTTACCATGGCAACAGGACAGAGTCATTGAAGTTTGACAGGAACTGTTGTTTTATCCAAGGATGCCAAAGTTTTTCAAATTTTGGAATTTGATTTTGATCGATGGCTACCATCTTAGCATGGGACATTGTATTATTCATTCTGTGAATTGTTTCTGCTAGTACCAATGTAGGAGATTTCCATGCCTTGGCCACTGTTTGTTTTGCAGCCGTTATTAGTTGGATCATAAGTTTGAATTGAGAGAGTGTTAACCATTCCGGTTTTAGATTAAGTAAAGTTAAATATGGATCTGGTTGTATTATTTTTTTAAATATTTTAGATGCAATCACGAAGACTTCCTTCCAGAAGGTTTGGATTACTGGGCACGTCCACCATATGTGTAAATATGTGCCTATTTCTGGGCATCCTCGAAAACAAAGAGCTGAGGTATTAGGTGAATATTTTGCCACTCTAGCGGGTACAAGGTACCAGCGAGTTAGGACTTTATAATTTGTCTCCAGTGCTAAGATGTTGGGTGAAGATGACTTAGATGTGAGCCATATGTTAGACCAGTCCGTGTCTTCTAAAGTTCGTCCCAGCTCCTCCTCCCACTTCTGAACGTAAGAGGGTCTATTAAGATTTGCTACTCCATATAATTGATTATAAAGTGATGAAATTGTACCTTTAGCAAACGGATCTTTTGTACAGATTGATTCAAAAATGGATAATTGGGATAATGGTGTATCCCCCTTTAGGAATGGTGTATAGAAATTTTTGATTTGGAGATATCTAAATATCTCAGAGTTTGGTAGATCATATTTTTCTCTAAGCGATGGGAATGAAAGGAATGATTTAGATGCTATGAAGTCATTTAGTGTCTGAATGCCTGATGTTGTCCAAGCTTTAAAAGAATTTGGGTAGATCCATGCCGGATAAAAGGCCGGATTTCTGATAAAAGAAAGGAGAGGATTGTGTGGAGATTGTAACTGATATTTGGTTTTTAGTTTATCCCAGAGAGATAAGAAGTGTTTAGTTATGGGATTATGAATTTTAAAGCGGTCTTTAGGATCAAGCCATAATAAATTTGATATTAATAGAGGGTCATTTTCTGAAGCCTCTATAAATACCCATAATGGGATTTCCTGTTTTGCATGGTATTTGGACAGACTGGCCAAATGTGCTGCTCTGTAGTAGTTAGTAAAATTAGGGTATCCCAGGCCTCCTTTATTTTTGGGAAGATGTAGTGTGTGTATAGGTATACGTGGTTTAGAAGAGCCCCATATAAACGAAGTTGCTCTTTTTTGTACTATTCTCAAAAAATAGGAAGGAATTGGAATAGGGAGGACTCTGAATAGATAAAGCAATTTGGGTAGAATAGTCATTTTGATTGCATTAATCTTCCCTATCCAGGATAAAGGAAGTTGCGACCATTGTTTTATTAGATTTGTGATCTGTCTTAATACAGGAGGATAATTGGTTGAGAATAAGTCAGAATGAGATGCTGTTAAATGAATTCCAAGATATGGGATTGATTTTTCTGCCCATGTGAATGGGAGTGCAGCCCTAGCTGGGATCAATTCCATGTTTGTGAGTGAAATATTAAGCACTAGGCATTTCTTAGGATTAATCATAAGGCCGGATAGGGCTGCAAACCCATCAAGAGCTGGTATTAAGTTAGGACCAGAGACCTGTGGTGATGATAGAAAAAGTAATATATCGTCTGCAAATATACATAATTTGTGTGTAATACCTCCTACTTCAATGCCAGTTATAGTTTGGTTTGTTCTGATGTATTGGGCCATGGGTTCGAGTATAAGGGCAAATAATAAGGGAGATAATGGGCAACCCTGTCGGGTACCTCTTTCGATATTAAAGGCTTCAGATTTGTATCCAGCATATTTTATATAGGCTTTGGGTTTATTATATAATGCTTTGATCCATGTTAAAAAGTGGGGTCCAAAACCCCATTTTTGTAATGAATATTGCATATATTGCCAGGATACTGTGTCAAATGCCCTCTTAATATCGAGAGATAGAAAACATAAAGGGATTTTCCGTTTTTTAGCAATATGTGCCAATAACACTGCCCTGCGTATATTATCGCCTGCCTGTCTATTTGGCATGAAGCCTACTTGATCTCTATGTATTAATTTTCCTATAATGCTATTGAGGCGTTTTGCTATTATTTTTGCTAATAATTTAATATCGAGGTTTAACAGAGAGATAGGCCGATAATTCACACAGGAAGTATCATCAGAAAGGGGTTTTGGGATCATACAAACAATTGCCATTAGTGTTTCTTGCCGAAAAGAATGTCCATCTAGAAGTTTGTTAAAAGTTTCAGTGAGAATGGGAGAGAGTATTTCTGAGAATGTTTTATAGTATAAAGCCGAGTAGCCGTCTGGGCCTGGTCTTTTGTTAAGTTTTAGGTCTTTTATGGCGTTAGCAACTTCATCTATAGTTATAGGCTCATCCAAACTGCTTTTTTGATTCTGAGATAACTCAGGTAAGGTTATTTTTGAGAAGAAGGATTCAGCCTCTGTAGGATTAAATTCATTGTTTGTCTTGTATAAAGTTGCGAGATGTGAGTGAAATTTATGGACTATTTTAACTGGATTACAAGTGTAAACATTTTTTGATAATTTCAAACGTATTGGTTTGAAAGATTTGTTAGTTGAATTTAATGCCCGAGCCAAATATGTACCTGGTTTGTTTGTATTCATGTAGAAATTGTGTTTGGAGCGTTTGAGGGATTTATCAACTGACTCAGTGAGAAATAGATCGTATTCCAATCTAGATTTTTCCAGATGAGATTTTGTACTCTGAGATGGATTATCTTGAAATGATATGTAGGCTGCATTAAAATTGAGTTCTAGTTTTTTTGCTAGATTTTTGCGTTCCCGTTTAAATAGTGCCATTTGTCTTTGTATTGTACCACGCAAGACAGGATTATGAGCTTCCCACAGTGTTATTGGGGAGATGTCTGTTGTATTATTAATTGATATGTATTCCTTTAAAGCTTGTTCAATGGCCATCTGATGTAGTGGGTGTTTGAGCATTATGTCCGGTAAGTACCACGTTGGGTCATGCGCTTTTGGTATGGCTGAGGCTATAGTAGTGTATACTGCATTATGGTCAGACCACGGAATCGGAATTATATCTGATGCAATAATTTCTGGTATCATTCCTATTGTTAGAAAAATATGATCTATTCTGGTGAAGGTTTGATGAGGGTGCGAGAAATAAGTGAATTTCTTTTTCATTGGGTTACTTTCTCTCCATGAATCTACCAGATTGTATTTGGAAAGAAGTTGAGAAAAAGGTAATCTAGAGGTTATTTTGGATGGTGTAAAAGGTGATTTATCTAGAAATGGGAGGAGGACCTGGTTCGAATCCCCACACATTATCACTGTTCCTATTTTGTGTGTATTAATCACTTGTAATATATGTGAGAGGAATGGTGTAGGTTGTTTGTTAGGAGCGTAGTAGGAAATCACTGTGATTGCTGTATCCATTATATAACCCATGAGTATCAGGTATCTACCTTCTGGGTCTTTAATTTCTGATGATAAGGTGAATGGTGTGGATCGGTGAAATGCAATTAGAGTTCCCCTTTGCTTGGCACAGGCAGAAGCCGTGTAAATTTGTTGATAAAAAGGAGAAATATATTTTGGAGTAGAATCTTTGGTGAAGTGTGTTTCTTGGAGGCATACTATGTGAGCCTTCTTGTTATGGAAAGTACGGAAGGCTTTGGTCCTTTTTTGTGGGACATTTATTCCCTGAACATTCAGGGAAAGTATATTCAGTGGTGCCATGGCAATAGATCAAATAGTTTTGACTTACTTTTTGTTATGCAGAGCTGACTGCGCAGATCAACCTGTGTGGACTGAAGAGATGAATAGATAGAAAAGAAACCAGTGAATTCTGGAGTAAAGAGTAAACAAAAAACATATGAGATTAGATGATACATTGTATAAATTATTTTTTGCAAGTAATCACAATTTACCCGTGAAAGAGAATAAATATCTCTCTCAGGGGAATAAGTGCCTTCGTCACACTCCCACATAATATGGTTGGGAGAATGAGGAGGGCTAATGGGGGTACACGGATCTTCCGCTTACAGGAGAGAAGTGCTATGTCAAAAGACATCAAAATGATGTTTCATTAATTGGAGTGCAGAATATAGTTTTTGTTGAAATTATTTATTCCAGGGTGGTTGTATATGGTTAGTCTTGCCCTAGGCTAAATAATTCAGTTAGAAAGGTACTGTTAATAACTTTGGTATTGATGAAGATAGTTTGAATTATTTTGGGATTTTAACCCTTTTAGAGTAAACAATTACATATTTTATTCATACGTAACTGTTTAGATATGTTAACTCATAAAATTGAGGTTGTATTGCTTCAGATTAGAATAAACAAAAACATAATTCTAGGAACTAGTTAGGTAATAATATATTTGTTTTAAGAAAAGAAAGAAAAAGCTTCCATTACTTCTGGATTATTGAACATATTTGTCCTAAAAAGTAATAAATCTATTGTTATTACCTGATAATATATAACTGAACAAGAATTTCCTTATTTCACTTATATATTCTAAGGCTATATGAATCAGAAGTAATAAGAAATATAACTGGAATGTAACATGATCCCACACAGTGTGTGACTATCAGAATGCAGTTACATTCAGTTATAAATATAGGTTTTTTTATAGAGAACCATCTCTTAGTATAATAAATGAAGAGATATCAGGAATTAGGATGTCAGTCCATTGAATCTTCTTGGTCCATGGATGATGTGGCATAACGGCCTCTTTTGTGAGAATGATGATTCCCATTTTGTTCTGAAATTTTCTGGGTGCTGCCTGAAGGTGAAGATGATGCCATTCTTCTGCGTGTGGGAGAGTTGCTGCTTGTGGGTTCTGTCAGATTTAATTTTAAAAGGGTTTGTTGTAGTTCATCTGCTGATCTGCTTCTGTAAATTGTACCTTGGTGGTTAAATCTGACTGAAAAGGGGAAGCCCCATTGATACATAATGTTGTGGCGTTGCAGTTCCATTAGTTGGGGTTTCATGGATCGTCTTTTAGTAATAGTAAGTTGGGATAGGTCAGCAAAAATTTGATAATTGTGTCCTTGAAAATTAAGTTCCTTTTTTTCTCTTGCAGCAATTAGTATTTGTTCTTTCGTTCTGTAATAATGAAATTTTGTGATTATATCACGTGGGGGTCCATCTTTCTTTTTGGCTGTGAGGGCTCTGTGTACTCTGTCCAGTTCTAAACGTTCAATAGGGATATCTGGCTTTAGTTCTTGTAATAGAGCAGTAATAGTAAATTGCAGGTCTGTCACAGTTTCAGGTATTCCCCTTATGCGTAAGTTTGAACGTCTGGCTCTATTTTCGTAATCTTCGAGCTTAGTTTGAAGTATTAAATTCTCTTTTTTTAATTTTTCCAATTCTGTTATATTTTCTTGGGTTGTAATTTCAATTTCATCCATTTTTATTTCTAAGGCTGCGGTGCGGTTTCCTAGCTCTCTTATTTCTTTGGTTAGGCTGTTTGTTATTTGGTCTGAGGTTTGCTTTAAAGCCTTATGAAGCATCTTTTCAAATTGTAATAATATTACTGGGGATACTGAGGAGGCTTGTGGAGAAGTTTGTGAGAGGATTTGTTCTGTATCTGACTCAAATGGAGAGTCTTGCTGTGACATTTTCTGTCTGTGAGAGTGCCCTGATGCTGTATCTTGTGAGGTGACTGGAGCTGCTTCAGCTGCAGTGAGTGCCTGTGAGCTCTTTGTGAGGTGATTTTTATTTCTGCCACAGTTTCCTCCCAGTACCATATTTCCTTCCCAAACTTTCACAGTTTGTTCCCAGGGGCAAAAAGGTTCAAATGGATACCTTTTGAGCCTGCAGGCTCCGCTTTGTCCTTCTCTTCTCTCCTCAGCGGTGTGGAGCTCTAACAATGCATGTCTGCTCTGCTAGGCTCCGCCTCCTGCCCCCTTCTTATCTACAATTTTCAATCAGACAAATGTCTATCCTGTTTTGAATGTGTCATACAGCTACTTCTTTGTTTGCACCATTCCATTATTTGCTACCGAGAAACTAACAACAGTCTTCTCATAGTACACATGCCCTATGAAGTTCACTTACACTGCTTCACCCAGTGACTGGACTTTTATATGTTACAGTTATCACATATTATTGTTTTGTTCACCCATTTGTGTTTACAGCACTTTTAATCACTATTTGTTTTTATACACCTATATGGTGACTGAGTTTTGTATATTTAGCGCTACAATTTCGTATATTTTATTCACTTGGGCTTTGTTGGTTTTAGTGTTAGCAGCTTTAGATTAAGCGGTTTAGCGCATCCATCTCTCCCCTTGTTTTTCACAATTGGGTTTCAAGGTCTGCTTCCCATTTGGAAAGGAACCCGGGTACATACCCTGTCATTGGTCGCATCAGAGACACGTAAATCAATGTGAGGCAATGGCAGATCAGTTCCTTCCTTTGGCAGATATATTCCAGTACTGTGAGCTGTTGAAATATACCCGGGGTGTGCGAACGCTGATGAAAAATTTGCGCAACTGGAGACTGCTCAAGATGTCTAGAGGGGGTCTTTAGCTGTCGCGCAGACAGAGGGGGAGAGCGGACCATCTGGTCTCAAAAAATTGCAGAGATGAAGGCGGCCACTTACAGCCAGGCACTAATAGTGAGGGTTCTGAAGGCCTGGTATAAATTCTGGGTTGCCCAAGATAAGCACCAAGGGGGAAGGTACTGTTGATATTGAAGAGTGACTGAACGCATCCCTAGCAACCAACTAAAATGGGGGGAGAAAGGGGTTTAGGACTTTACATCATACTGTGTACTATGTGCCTCCATCCCTGATTAAATTAAACATAGAGAGGAAGATGGGACTTTGTGTAAAGCATGTGGCAACCAAAAAGGGTAATTCACGTACAGATGGCTTAGCAATTTGTTTATTTGTCATAAAGAGGGTATAAAATCACAGTACAGTTCATGAATACATATAAATAAGGATATAATTATATATTCCAAACAGTTCATAAACATATAACACAATATAAAAGCGAAATAGAAGCACATTCCAGTAACCCATGTATGGAGTAATACTCTGTATAGGGATTTGGAAGTAGCAGAGATTATAGAATACATTTAGCAATGAATGTCAAATTGAATAAAAAACATGGTGCATCCTATCAATGCTCAATGCGTTTCGTGTTACTAAGACACTTCATCAAGAGCGGGTGCATCCACTATTCTGTACAAACGATTAAAAAAAGATGAACTCTAGTTGAAACTCCAACTACAAAGGAAGGAGAAAGAAGGAAGATATTGAGGCTAAATAGCTTACATGGACCTGGGATTGAGAGATATATATTGCTGGAATTTGAAAGGAGCCGCTAATATAGGCTGTCGGTCCCTGGGAGCTACACTGCATGCAGGGCGAACATCTACGTACGAGATCCCCAGGGAATGGATTCTCCATGGTGTTGAATTAGTAACATAGGGTGAGGCTTTGAAGGGGTCTGTGAAAAAATGTAATTGCTAAGAATAGTTCTCTTATAAAGATACTAATGTGAACCAGGTGAAATCAGTGTGTAATAGGGGATATAGAGGTGAAGGAAACATCACTGAGGTGAAGACCGTGAGAACATGGCCAACAGAAGTGGAGCTATTAGTGCGAGGCAAGTATAACAAGCATGTGTATAGAACCAAGGGTGAGTGATGAAACATTAAGAAATAGCCAGAATAAGTGCAACCAAGACTTGATCTGTCTGTGCAAATATAAATACCTTGTGTGCATATAAGGCAACAAGTTACGCTGTGATGTGTAGCTTGACTAATGGTACAGGTGGAAAAGAGTAGGTAAAGGTGCTAGCAACAGACAATGTTATATATATTGATTGGACCCTGGGCAAAGATTTTTATTGCCCCCCCCCCCCCCCCCCCCAGCTAGACTCAAAATGAGTTTACTGCAGAAGATCAGGCAGCGATTGTGATTGGCTGCCAGAGATTACAACGCATCATTACAGCTCACAGATTAGTTGCTAGAGGTTACAGAACACCATTACTGCTCACTAATTGGATTCTAGAGGTTACTACAAATCATTATTGCTCACTGATTAGTTGCTAGAGGTTACTACACATCATAACCTCTCAGTGCAAATTGTGGGTGTGGCCAAACTGCACTAGCATTGAGGGGTGCACTATGTGCAGAGTGCAGGACTGAGGTGGGTGCAGAGTGCAGGACTGAGGTGGGTACAGAGTGCAGGACTGAGGTGGGTACAGAGTGCAGGGGTGAGGTGGGTGCAGAGTGCAGGGGTGAGGTGAGTGCAGGGGTGAGGTGGGTGCAGAGTACAGGAGTGAGGTGGGTGCAGGGGTGAGGTGGGTGCAGAGTGCATGAGTGCGGTGGGTGCAGGGGTGAGGTGGGTGCAGAGTGCAGAGTTTGGTGGGTGCAGAGTGAGGTGGGTGCAGAGTGAGGTGGGTGCAGGGGTGAGGTGGGTGCAAGGGTGAGGTGGGTGCAGAGTGGGGTGGGTGCACGGCTCTCCTGCCACCCAGATTCCAGTACAGAGCTCCACTCCCCCTAAGTACAAGGCTGTCCTCCCACAAAGCCCCCCCCCCGGATTCCAGTACAGAGTTTTCCTCTGTCCCAAATGCTACTCACAGGCACAGCATGTTGTCCTCCGATGTCCGTGCAGCCTGCCAGTCCCAGAAGCAGCTTCTTCTGTGCAAAGTCCCCGCCCCCTTCCTCCTCTTCTCTCATAGATCAATGTGTGTACCTGAGGGATGAGAGAGTGGCTGCCGGAAGAGCAGCGCTTGTGTATTTCCAAGTGACCGTAGTGAGGAGCCAGCATGCGACCAGCATCAGGGGTGGCCGAACTCCGGCGGGCAGCGCAGGGCCCCCCCAACAATGACAGGGCCCTGGGCAGATGCCCCTTTTGTCCTGTGGTAAAGAGGGCCCTGGCTGAGGGCCTTTGGTAAGGGAGAGGTGATCCAGGGCCAACTCTTCGCCGTGGCATTGGAGTCTTCCAGTTCCATGGCCACCCACTGTTTCACTTCACCGTGGCAATATCAGTCCACTATTCTGGTAAGATGCACTGCTCTGTAATAGGCCCACATATCTGGGTGTCCAACTCCTCCCCAGGGCTTC
Source organism: Aquarana catesbeiana (assembly GCF_042186555.1). Classification (NCBI taxonomy): domain Eukaryota; kingdom Metazoa; phylum Chordata; class Amphibia; order Anura; family Ranidae; genus Aquarana; species Aquarana catesbeiana. The sequence continues at coordinate 264,123,692 of NC_133325.1, read as the reverse complement.
GTAAGATTGAGAAGTTGGTGCTTGAGGTGAGGTCTCCGATGGTACTATACAAACTCTCTAAACATAGAACTCACCCATTGAAAGAACTGCAAGGGGGAATGAATAGGCAGTGCCTGCAGCAAATTTAGCACCTTAGGCAGCATGGTCATCTTGAGTGCATTGCATCACTCAAACCAAGTTGGGGTGAGGGAGTGCCAGTGGAGTAAATCAGCTTTAAGGCGAAGGAGCAATGGGGAGAAGTTCGCCGAATAGAGTAAAGGGGTCAGGTGTGATGTCAACTCCCAGATAATGTATTGAGTCAGTTGCCCAGCGAAGAGAGAATAAGGGTTGTAGAGATAAGGCTGTGGTTCTGTCTACTGTAAAGTTCAGAACAGAGGATTTGGACAGATTAACTTGGAAAAAAAAAAAAGGGAGAGGGTTCCATATTCCCGTAGAGACTGAAGCACTTTGGGAGAGAAACGAGCGGGTCCGTTAAGAAAAAGATCAGATCGTCCGCAAACGCGGCCACCTTGTGCGACCCCGACTTCTGATAACCAACGATGGCAAGATCTGCCCGTACTGTGCATAGAAAGAGCTCTAAGGACAGAATGAAAATCAGGGGGGATAGAGGACAACCCTGCCACGTGCCATTGTGGATGTTAAAAAAGTCAGATCTCGTCTCATTGACCTTGACAGCTGCAGAGGGTGTGTGGTCAGTTTTTAAACAGAAAAGCAGAGGTACTGGCAGGAACACCTAGGATTTCACATAAAGAAAGCAATACAATGAGAACAGGATACTTTCTCATAAAAGTATATGGTACAGCCAGGAATATGAAGTGTTGGGGTCACAAACGCTTTAAGTGAAAAAAAAAGTAAAAAAAAAAAAAAAAAATTAAAGGTACCCCTGAAACCTAAACCCACCCAGAACAATTTTGGCACCCCCTCTTGTTGAGGGTTGTCATGGCTAACTCTAAACTGATGACCTGTTAGGGTTGTTAAACGATTGCCTAAATTTTTAACGTTTGTTGCTATTTCATGTGCAGGTGCAATTTTTAGGCTAGACATATTGGGTATCTATTTACTCAGTGCAACCTAATCTTTAATATTTTATCAAAAAATTGGTATTATATTGAGTTTGTGTGCACTAAAGGTAACTTTAGTGTATTTTTTTCTGAAAATTTGCGCTTGATAGACCACTGTTCTAATATCATGTGACATAGAATTAAAACTACTGTACCATCATTTTTTCCAGGGTCTTGAATTTTAGAACATTTATACTGTGTGGGAAATAGGGGAAGAAAAAAGATAGGGTAAAGAAAAAAAAGAGAAAAGAAAGAGGGAGGTGGGAAGGGGGAGGGGGAAAGAAGGGAAGTGGGGAGAAGGGGAAGGGGGGGAGAAAGAAAAGAAGGAAGGAAAGGAGAACGGGGGGAGGAAAAGCAAAAGGAAAAAAGGGGGGAGGGGAGAAAAAGGAAAGAAGAATAGGAGGGGTGGAAATGGTTGAAGGTGTATATGTGGGCAGTGGGGGAGAAGGGAATGGAAGAATTGGTTGCGTGGGGAAAAAAGGGGGGATGGCAGTGAGGGAGGAGGGAAAAGGACGGTGAAGGGAGGGAAACGAAGGATGCATGGTGTATACCTTCTATAAAGATACGGTGGAACAAGGTGTCCCAGGACGTAAAGGATTTGCGCTGCTATAATGTAAAGAGCAAAAAGGCAAGAGATAGGAATGCAAAGAAGCACACACTTCTGCCAAATAGGCGCAGCCTGTGAAAACAAAAGTGAAACAATAATCATGGGTGAGTTAAATGACATTATATTGAACTCCAATAGGGAGCAACAAAATAGCTTCAGTGGGAGATTGAGTCAGTTTAGTGTACTTACTCACAGTGGTGCTATGGTACACGATTCCTGGACCCGGCGTCCATTACACTAGCAAGCAGGCTAGTGTAATGTGAACTTCCCCGTTTGGGGACCATTATTTTGGTGATACCCATAGATTGTTACCATGCTTTTAATCTGTTTTTGGTTATTTGCCATGTATTATTATTAAATATGTATTAATATACTCATATATATTTTTTCTATACATTTGTTTATATCTACACTGGTTTCACTTGTACCGCCATAATCCAATCGCCCCTATACTCTAAGGTAGCTTGGTTGGGGACTAAGCTCCCATTTTATATATCTCTAAATTTCTGGATGATGGTACAAATTTCTATATATTCTTTATTACTAAATATGTGGTTAATCCTAGATACAACCCAGCCTAAACTAGGTTAACCCCCACCGCACCTTGGATTATGCACCCAGATGCTAATCAACATCCAGTACAACACCACCTACCTATAGCTGCCACTTGACAATCAAGACAATTCTACAATGGAATTTAAATCTGTACTAAGTGATGAATAAAGCTCACCTCCCGTGACAAAATTAAATTGTGGCGCTGATTACAATACATCTAATTCACCCCTCATAGTGAGAAATAGATTGTACGTTCAAAAAAATGTTATGTTAGTAACAAAAAAGAATCTAACCACCTTTTAACTGGTGTGTATCTACATGTGGTATAATCCACCCTACACCCAAATAAATAATATGAGAATGTGTGCGACCACTCCCTTACTAATATCTCCACACAATAATCTATATACGTATGGAATTATATCCACCTTAATACATGACGTGACTTAGTGTTAAATGGCTCAAAGTTTGCTCATCAAAAATAGCTCATCAAAAATGAATAAATTCTTTATTACTACTACTATTATGGAGGCTATACCTATCTTTCCTAATCATTAATAGGGTGAAATCGACATTTGTTTTTGACAGCAGTGATGACAACATTTGAAGGAGCAAGATAAAAATGGTTTTTCAAACAAAGAAACTTCTAACAGTGTATGTGGTTTTCAGGAAATTACATTCATTCCAAATTCAAATGTTATGATAAACAGGTTTTGTAACACTGGTTTTATTGATCACCTACCCAATACTCCTGAGGAAGTTGAACACCACTTCAACAAAATGCATTTGTTGTGCATTAAGTCTCTCACCACTACTACTATACTTTGTATCAATATAGCAGATATACTGTATGCACTTACTATATTATTGGATTACACACATACGAATGATACTGGAAACAGGGTGATGTAGAGATTTGAGGTGGAAGGGGTATTGTTTTAACTGTGGACATGCATTGTGATATACAAGAACCAGAATTGGTTCCCAGGGTATGTGCTTTTTTTTTGTACCAATAAAGTGACTATAAAACTTTTTAAACAAAAACTATTTATATTGTTTTGAAATTTTTAGTGGCTTTTTTACTGTATACATATACTTATTCTATATAATTTGGATGAGGTACTGATTTTAGGACCGCGATTAAGCACATTCACAGAGCGAAAAGCTATGACACACCCGGGAATGCCAGAGCTTTGCCAGTTAGGCCAGGTGTGATGGCAGGTTGGTGGTTAGTGCATCCAGGGCAGTCTTTAACATGGGGCAAAAGGGGGAGCTGCCCTGGGCCCAGTCATCTTTGTTGGGCTGAAAGCAGCTGCCCCTTGAGCCCCCACTGCCCGTACTTGCCAACTGGCTCTCTTAAGCTGCCTGTCCATCATGCTCTTGTTCCCAGCTCCTGGATATCAAAGCCATGGTCGGGACAGCCTACAGCCATTACACTCATTGCTACATCATGTCCACACATCGTGGATTACTGTTACTCTCAGTCAGTAATTTCTGCCCATTGCCCACACATGTCCACCCCTATACCTCCCCCTACCTTGCTCCTCCAGCAGTTTTTCAGGTGCATGACTAATGGAGTTACTCTAGCATAGCATAGAGGTGCTGACAAATGGGATAATGACATCTCCATTTTTAATGCAGCGCTGTGAGAAAATGCGCTTATTAGAGCTTTGTCACTGCCCCCAGGTTTTCACTGTCCTCTAGTGTGTGCCTTCCTGACCCCCTTATGTGCTTCCTCCTGACCCTTTACTGTGCCCTCCCAACCCCCCCGGATGTGTGCCCTCCTGACTCCGAACTGTGCCCTCCCAACCTCCCTGATGTGTGCAACCAATAAGTAAGTGGTAATGATGCACAGTAACCTATAGCAACCAATCAGTGAGCGGTAATAATGTGTAGTGACCTCTAGTAACCAATCATTGAACAGTAGTGATCTTCTGTCATCCCTAGCCACCAATCAGTGAGCAATAATGATGTGCAGTAACCTCTAGCAACCAGTTCGCAGCAGTGATGTGCAGTAACCCCTAGCAACCTGTCAGTGAGCATGGACTAGTTCTGTATGTTTACATTTTTTTAGATAAGTCTATGTGTGTGTTTGTGTTGTGGTGGAGAGTGAAATTGCATGGGGGGGGGGGCCCAAGAGAATGTTTGCTCAGGGTCCAACCAGTATTAAACATGGCCCTGAGTGCATCTATGTGCTGGCAAAACTGGGTGCCTGCAGTTGATACCTAAACTGAGTTTTTTTTTTTTGGTTACAGGGTTGCTTCAATTACTTATATTTTAAAACCTAGCTTCTGCCTACAAAGATAAGTTGACACTTTTTATATACAGTGTTGTAAATGTAGTTTAACTATTCATATGAAACTAGAACCAACTTATCAACTGCATTACATTTCTTTCAAAGCCAGAGGGCAAATATGAACATGAAGAAAAAAAAAAAAAAAGAATAAGGAAGTAACCAGAAACCAGCATTTTAGACCAAATACCCAGGGGGCTGTATATTAAAAGGTTATGTGCTTCAAGAGGATTAATGAAATGTTATCTGCACGTCAAAAAATGTGAAAGAAATATCACTCTGTGTCAAAATATTATCTGTATGTACTGTACTAATAAATACCATGAGACCATGATGGACACTGCTTATATGGATTTTACGTAATCTGAGAATTTGTATGCTACATTCAAGCAGATGAAATCATAGAAGCCCTGCAACCACCAAATCTAAGGAAGAATTGGTAAGTTTTGTACAAATTCATGTATGTATGTATGTATGTATGTATGTGTATATATATAGAGAGACATAGATATAGATATAGAGAGAGAGAGAGATCTATATATCTATAGACACACACACACACACACACACACACACAGAACCATGTGAAAGAGCCTTTAATTTTTCTTATTTTATTTATTTTTTACCCCTTTTTTTTGTTGTTGACTTTTTTACAATGCTTTTTTTTTGGGGGGGGGGGGGGGCTTTGATGAGATATCAGGGGTCTAAATAAACCCCTGAATTCTCACTTTTGAGACAAAGGGACTGAGAAAACACATTCCTCAGTTCCTTTCTGCAGCCTCAGCTGCACCGAACGAATGAACAGGGAGAGCTCTGACTCTGACGGAAAATGTGCAATCAGAGCGTATTGTCGGAAATTCCGACCATGTGTGGGCTCCATCGGATTTTCCGACACACAAAGTTTGAGAGAAGGCTATAAAATTTTACGACAACAAAATCCGATTGCGTGTGTGGACAATTCCGACGCACAAAGTGCCACGCATGCTCAAAAGAAATTCCGAGACGGAACAGCTCGGTCTGGTAAAATTAGCGTTCGGAATGGATAGAGCACTTTCGTCAGGCTGCAATATTTAAAATTGTTTAATACAGCGCACTCTCTTTTTCTTTATAATGTGAGAAGAATGAAGTAGTTTTGCTGCTCATATTCACACAGACTTCTCACAAACTTATTTCTTTATTATTTATCGTGATTCCCTCAATATATTTTGATTTGTCACATCTGACCAAAAATCTATTTTTTTTTGTTTTGTATTTTTTTTAAGGCTGATGTTTTTTAATTTTTTGGGGGGGTTTGTATTTGTTTCAAGGCTGATGTTTTTTTTTGGGTTTGTATTTGTTTTAAGGCTGATGTTTTATTTTTTTGTTTTTTTTGGGTTTGTATTTTTTTCAAGGCTGATGTTTTTTTTTTGTTTTTTTTTACTCCACAATATTTTTGTGTGTGTTGTGTGTCAAGTTACCACAACACCATTATTATCTTGTATTATTTAATCTCAAGGAGATTGTTTGGTGTTGGTGTCCCTTGTTAATTTCACATTGGATTTTTGAAATGTACCTGCCTACTCACAAAAAAAAACTGTCCTTTTTGAAGGGAAACACATAGGCAAGTATAATTGAACCAAAAATTCCTTAATTAAGGGCTCAGAACCAAACAAAGAGGGAGGCAACGCTGGATAAACATCATAAATTGGCGAAGCCTTTGACCCCCAGGGCAGACATCAATTATTTTACAGCAAAATTGGTGGCCTGAGGAGTCCATATATAAGGGAGTGCAGTCTGGTCCAGAAGTCCCAGAGATCCTGAAAGCAGCAGATGACATGTATTGTCCCCAGGCTGTTGTACTACAAGAGGCTGCATATTTTGTCAGACCAGACTGAGCCCAGGGTCATCACTCTCTGGTCTTCCTTCCACGCTTCCTTCCCGACTGTGGCTCTGGTGTTGAAGATGTGGCAGGAGGAGGAGTAGGACCTGGAGGAGGAGTTGGTCCTGGAGGAGGAGGAGGAGGAGGAGGAGGAGGACTATGGGTGAGGTGACAAATGTGGGTTGCACATGTGATTTGGCCCCTCAACCCCTTATTTAGAGCTTCCAAAATGAAGAACTCATATAGGAGGCATTGGCCCTCCTCCATCTGCATCATTTTGCATGCAGTTATGCCAGCAAAGTCCTCCTCCACACTGCGGGGTGTTCTGAGGGCCTCAGTAGCCTTCCAGAATAGGCCTATGGCAGCCTCCTCCAGGTTACTCCTCTTCCTGCCACTTTGTCTTTGAAGGTGGAGGGGAGGGACCTGGATATCAGGCAGCCTGCTTGGCCCGGCCACCTCCTGGCTGAGACTTCCCTGTGTATGAAAAAGGGACATGGTTTTATTTTTTGCTTCATCAATCACAATCATAAATTAGTACTCCAAACTAACATCTATTTAACATCATTGATTGGACAACCATGAATATTTGGAAGAATGCTATACCTGGCTCAATCTGGGCTCATCCACATGTTGCTGCCTGGAAGGTCCAGGTTGGGTGTCAGAAGCCTCAGCTGGGGGGGGAAGGAAGCGTGGAAGGAAGAGTGGAGAGTGCTGGCCTGGGTTCAGTCTGACCTGCCAGAAAATGCAGCCTGTCATAGTACCACAGCCTGGGGACATAGATGTCATCTGCTGCTCCGGATCTCTGGGAATCCTGGACCTTCTTGCGCTCCCTTAGATAATTGCTCCTCAGGCCACCAATTAGAAAACTTCAAATAGGTGATGTCTGCTGTGGCGATCACCGGCTTCACAAATTGAAGCAAATTATCCAGCGCTGCCTTCCTCTTTGTTTGGTTCTTATATTCAGGGTGGTTTATCTGCCATAGACAAGGCAGCTCCCTGAACATATCTATGAAGATTGGCATAAAGTCATGATCCTTCAAGATATTCATTTTAACTGCAAGACACAACACAAGACAAACCCTAATGTCAGCCTAAAGTCTTCTAAACAACTTGTGCAAATACAGGCCTCAATCTAAAAGCAGTATAGGCCCAATGTTAAATCTTACCTTCGCTATGATGATCGGCGCCTCCGTTACTCCTTCCTCCGCTCACAGATCGTACGTACTACGCACGCGTGTTACGCTTTATAGACACTGTGCATGCGTGAAACTCCGCCCGCCCCTGACGTTCTTTCTAGTCTATTCCCCGCCCCTTCATGTTCGTTGCAGTGGGAAAGAGCACATGGTGGAGACACAGCAGGTGTCTGATAATTACACCAACGAGGAGGAGGAGGAAAGCCCGGAGCCTGAAACGTCCCAATCCAGAAAGAGATGATTTAAGGCCTCAAATATGTCCTTTGGGGAGATGTTGGAGATGGTGGACATCCTGAAGAAGGCCGACTATGACGGGAAGTATGGACCTTACCCCAACCCCAATGTCAGAAAGGCCAAGAACATGGCGAAGGTGGTCAAGAGTCTGTACCGGAATTTCGGGGTACGGCGATCCAAGGATCAGCTCAGGAAGCGGTGGTCGGACCTCAAATTAAGGGAGCACGAGCAGTACAGAAGGATCAGGAGAGTGCTGCAAAAAAGTAAGTAGTTGTGCTGTGTTCCAATTCTTTATGTCTATTACGTTCGTGCTGTTCCATGTGCTTTTCTTTACTGTTGTACGGTTTAAAATGGCAAGTTTCATGTTCATGGGCACATTATTCGTTCATATGAAACATTGTTCGTTCGGCCTAGAAAACACCATTGTTTTGGCCATATGCATTTGAATACATTTTTTAGGGCCTACTTGTCTGAAAATAATTTGGTTGTGTAGATGGGTTTGTAACTAGAATGAAATGCAAACTAGATTCTGTATAAGGAGAGGACACTCAGCAGCAGTTTTCACATCTGGATGCTGGAGCACTAGTGTGGGACACCAGAACACCCTTTTTATTAGGGGGCCCCACCCAGGTGCTCCAGTGTATACTATAGGGGTGTCTCCATCTGTGAAGCTTGTACTAAACAGGTAAGTATTCAAGCTTGACAAAGTACAAAAAAATTTCAACATCTTGCAACTCTGACCAAACAGACAATTGTACCCCACTTCCAAGCAATGTTTCATATTTATAGTTCTGCCATCAAATATCTGTGTGCTAAGTATACCTATTTGTTTTTACATAGGGGATAAAAGACTCGGAGGACACCCCTCATCCGAGGAGACCACAAACCACCTCTGGAAGAAGGGGAGATCCCACAAAGACAACAGGAGGAGGATGAGGAAGGAGATGTGGTGGAAATTGTCACCACAACAGGTGAGTGTCTGCGACCACAGGCTCAGGTAAGAGATGGATGCCGGCATATTTATAATACATGGTGTGTTTTTGTTTCTATCTTTTTAGGTAATCGTGATGTTGTGGATCCAGATCATTTCACCTCTGAAAGTGCACAGATCCTAATCGGGGAGATCATGGGGTGTAATAGGGACTTGGAAAACATCCAGAAAAACATCAATGATGTTCAAAAAAAAAAAAAAGGAAGAACATCATTGATGTTTTAGGGAGAGTTTAAAACCCATCCAAATCCCTTTGTTTTTTTGTGCTTTTTGTAATCCAAAAATGTATACAATTTTTTGACATATTTGCGAAAAGCCAAATTTTGAAGATGCACACAGTGTGTCAACATGTGCTATCTGCCATCACGGGAGATCAATGTATGCATTTTGGGGGTGCAACCCCTTCCTCAATAATAAAGTAGCTGGGAGGCAGGGGTTGCACCCACAAAACACGTCCCTTGATCCCCCGTGATGGCAGCTAGCACATGTTGACATTCGGCAATTTGTGTGCATCTTCAAAATTTGGCTTTTCCTGGGGTGACTTCACCCCATCTGAACGCAATATCAAACACAGTTTGTAAATACTCATGTCTGATATTGCCATCAAGTTCTACCAAATGTGAACTTTGTAAGTTCAAGATTTGTGTCCTTGTTGGTTTTAAACATGCCTGTTTTATCTTAAATGGACATTCCTACTTTTTCTAATGTGACCCAAAAAATTGTCATACAACAAACATGTTGGTTTGTTTTAAAAACCTTTTGCAAATGCCAGTGAGAAGGGAATGATTAATGTGCTACCCAAAAGGAAACAAAACCAGCTGCTACAAACCATGTGACAAAAAGGAAAACAAATATTTAATAAATTGTAGCGCTAAAAACACACATACACTGAGGCTAAATGAAAAGTTCTAAGTGCATGTAAACGTAATGTCCCAAAAGTGATATATAATCCAAAAGGACGATAGTCCACAGTGAAAGTGAATAATCCGTGTATCAATCCTGTCTGCTTCCCAACCGTCAACTTGTATGTCATCAACTTTAGCGAATAGATGGAATACGCTTACCAGAGAGGTTGGATTCTCCTGCCATAAGCATAGAATCAATGGAGCTTGATGCCACCCAGGGCAAAGTAGTAAGGTGTTGGAGGCAAGGGTAGAGCCTCTGCAAGGCCGGGATGTCCCCTCTTTATCCACTGAAGCAGAGCCAAAATGGATTCCAAAAAACAGAGTGGTTTCTCAGTTCCCCAGGATATGTGGAAAGAAGAAGGAATGCTTCCACATAGTGTAACTCAGGGTATATTTATTACTAAAAAACCACGATACATGTAAAAAGTGATCACAAATAATAATAAAAAGCAGTGTATAGGGTCTGTAAAAGCCGCCCTACGCGTTTCGGTCCAATGACCTTCAACAGGGGCATATGGGACCCTCATAACACTGCCTGAATTTATAAAATAATGTGTACCATCTAAAATAATGCAAGACCAATGGGCTGTAAACATACTAACAACAATAGATATCATTGGACCCAGAGAGCATCACCTGTTGGGATATTACACACCATCTAAATATGTCCAATCAAATTACCTGTGACATGAAGCTTACTATATGTTTTTGACCAATGAAAATATGAGATTTCCCCATGTCCATATCAGTAGTTATGGCTGCAGAGTGGGCGTCCACGTGTAGGAAGCCCGGGAACACAAGCCAAACCTAAACATGTGACGTCAGTAGCCAGAAATGTGCGGACCGTGCAGGAGGGTTGCCTGGCAACCATGCACGCTGCCGCCCGAAAGCCCGCGAACACAAGGGGCGTGTCCGTGCGGCCGTCACATGATGCTAAGTTGTCCCTCATGTGATGACTAACGTCATTCACACGTGGACACTCGAGGCAGGTTGCCAGGCAGCGGCAACGCAGTGTCGGGAAAGCCCGCAACAATGCGGACGCACCCGCGCTGCAGTCACCTGGTCAAAGAAGGATCTCTCCCATAACTCCTGACTTGAATCACCTATTAGGGAATACGTCAGTGTGCTGAGAGAGATTGGTTACATTCTGAAATGAACACCCAAACTGAATAATCCTGGTGACACTCAAAATGCGAGGGGGGGCGTGCAAAGAAAAAAGAGGAAAACTAAAAATGTGAAAAATAAAAATGGAAATACTAGGAAGCTAATAAGTAAAATCCTATTCATTAATGTGTAAAATGAAATATCGAGTGATGATGAAAAATAAAAATGAATAAAAATGAAAATAAAAATAAAAATAAAAAAAAATAAAAAATAAAAAAAATGCGGTAAGTGGACCGGACCTGAACTCAGCCCAACCCACTAAACCACATACAGACAAAAAATGATGTGTGTCATGACTCCAGATCAAGACAAGAATAAATATCAAGTATTAAATGAATGGAAATCATGTGAGTGTTAGTACATGTGTGTGGATACACATGTAGGGAAAAATGTATAAAATTATATGTGAGGTGTGTTGAAAATATGTAAGACTGTATGTGAACCATACTTTGCCAATATTGCAGTGCAATTTTATCATGCAGCTTTTGCGGTTCGCCACCAGGAAACAACTACTTTTGGTTCCAGAACCAGTTCTACGTACAACAAAAAGGTGTGGCCATGGGGGCTAAATTTGCCCCCAGCTTGGCCAACCTTTTTATGGCCCAATGGGAGGAGGATGTCGTCTATGCCTGCCAGAGACCAGAGTTGGCCCTCTGGGTCAGGTATATTGACGACATCCTCCTCCTATGACAGGGAGACCGTGAGTCGTTGGACGTTTTTATGGCATTTTTGAATGCCAACGATCGTGGTATTTCCCTGAGTTATGAGGCCAGTTTACATTCTATTCATTTTTTAGATTTGGAAATCATGGTAGTAGACCAGCATCTGGAGTTTAAAACTTACTTTAAACCCACAGATCGTAACGGGTACATCCCGTCTGACAGTTGTCACCATACCCAATGGTTACGGTCTGTTCCACGCAGCCAGTTTTTACGATTGCGTCGCGATTGTTCCTAAATTAATGATTACTATGTTCAATCTCATATATTGAAGGACAGATTTATAGCTAAGGGGTACAACGCAGAAGAACTTGACGTAGAAATCAATCGAGTGTCACAGATTGATAGGAACTCGACACTCATAGAACGGTCCACTAATACCTCTGACTCCAGAGCTAAATGGTCGTTTTTCACTACATACTCCACCCAGTTTAAGGAAATAAGGGCCATCTTTAGAAAACACTGGAAGGTACTTAAGAGTGATAGATTTCTAGGTCCTGCGTTACCGGAAAATGCTGGGGTCATTTTCAGAGGGGCCCGTTCTATACAGAGACAAATTGCCCCTAACATCATAGATCCCCCAAAGAAAATTTCCTTCTTCCAACAATGCCAAGGTTATTACCCGTGTCGTAGGTGCAGTGTATGTGCACATAATGTGTTAATAGGACGAAAAATGGATACCTTTAGTTCCACCATTACCTCACGTATTTACCATATGAAAGAGTTCGCCACCTGTACCACTCAGTATGTGGTTTATTTGATCACCTGCCCATATAAAAAGCAATACGTGGGCAGGACCATCAGAACATTCACCATACGTGTAAATGAACACATTGCGGGTATAAAAGGTGGCAAGGATAAACATACGGTACCCAGACACTACTTACTTCATCACAACAAGGACCCCACGGGAAGTACTTTCCAGGTGATTGATAAGTTTGTCCCCCATTGGCGGGGCGAGTCCCGCTTGCGGGGGGTATCTAAGCTGGAGACGTACTGGATACACCAGCTCAGATCTTATTTCCCGTTTGGGTTTAACGTGGAATGGGATCTGAACTCGTTTATCAACCTATCTTAACACCATTCTATTTTCGTTCATTCACCCTACCACCATCATCACCTTTTCAGGTCACTACAGCAACTTTTTTTTGTATATTTTCACATACAGTCTTACATATTTTCAACACACCTCACATATAATTTTATACATTTTTCCCTACATGTGTATCCACACACATGTACTAACACTCACATGATTTCTATTCATTTAATACTTGATATTTATTCTTGTCTTGATCTGGAGTCATGACACATCATTTTTTGTCTGTATGTGGTTTAGTGGGTTGGGCTGAGTTCAGGTCCGGTCCACTTACCGCATTTTTTTATTTTTTATTTTCATTTTTATTCATTTTTATTTTTCATCATCACTCGATATTTCATTTTACACATTAATGAATAGGTTTTTACTTATTAGCTTCCTAGTATTTCCATTTTTATTTTTAACATTTTTAGTTTCCCTCTTTTTTCTTTGCACGCCCCCCCTCGCATTTTGAGTGTCACCAGGATTATTCAGTTTGGGTGTTCATTTCAGAATGTAACCAATCTCTCCCAGCACACTGACGTATTCCCTAATAGGCGATTCACGTCAGGAGTTATGGGAGAGATCCTTCTTTGACCAGGTGACTGCAGCGCGGGTGCGTCCGCATTGTTGCGGACTTTCGACACTGCGTTGCCGCTGCCTGGCAACCTGCCTCGAGTGTCTATGTGTGAATGATGTCAGTCATCACATGAGGGACAACTTAGCGTCATGTGACGGCTGCGCGGACACGCCCCTTGTGTTCGCGGGCTTTCGGGCGGCAGCGTGCATGGTTGCCAGGCAACCCTCCTGCGCGGTCCGCACATTTCCGGCTACTGACGTCACACGTTTAGGTTTGGCTGTGTTCCCGGGCTTCCTACACGTGGACGCCCACTCTGCAGCCATAACTACTGATATGGACATGGGGAAATCTCATATTTTCATTGGTCAAAAACATATAGTAAGCTTAATGTCACAGGTAATTTGATTGGACATATTTAGAGGGTGTGTTATATCCCAACAGGTGATGCTCTCTGAGTCCAATGATATCTATTGTTGTTAGTATGTTTACAGCCCATTGGTCTTGCATTATTTTAGATGGTACACATTATTTTATAAATTCAGGCAGTGTTATGAGGGTCCCATATGCCCCTGTTGAAGGTCATTGGACCGAAACGCGTAGGGCGGCTTTTACAGACCCTATACACTGCTTTTTATTATTATTATTTTTTGTGATCACTTTTTACATGTATCATTTTTTTTAGTAATAAATATACCCTGAGTTACACTATGTGGAAGCATTCCTTCTTCTTTCCACATATCCTGGGGAACTGAGAAACCACTCTGTTTTTTGGAATCCATTTTGGCTCTGCTTCGGTGGATAAAGAGGGGACATCCCGGCCTTGCAGAGACTCTACCCTTGCCTCCAACACCTTACTACTTTGCACTGGGTGGCATCAAGCTCCATTGATTCTATGCTTATGGCAGTAGAATCCAACCTCTCTGGTAAGCGTATTCCATCTATTCGCTAAAGTTGATGACATACAAGTTGACGGTTGGGAAGCAGACAGGATTGATACACGGATTATTCACTTTCACCGTGGACTATCGTCCTTTTGGATTATATATCACTTTTGGGACATTACGTTTACATGCACTTAGAACTTTTCATTTAGCCTCAGTGTGTGTTTTTAGCACTACAATTTATTCAATATTTGTTTTCCTTTTACAAATGCACATGTGATTGTGCTGGGATTAAAAAGATTGATAATCAAGAATGTGTGGATTATTGTTTCAACGCTCAAAAACTTTTGTTGTGCTCTAATTGGTGTTTTCTGTGACAATGGGTGTTATTTCCTAATCTAAAATCTACTTTGCACTACAAGTGCAGTTTCAAGTGCACTTGTAGTGCAAAGTGTCTTTGCCTTTAGTAAATAACACCCAACAGTGCTTTGTAATGTTACACAATCACGCCATTTTCAAGACTCACCACATTTCTGTTAGGGTCAGCTAAAAGAAACACAAGCAGTAAATGTCACCAAAGATTTTAGTAGTTAAAATGATTTTTTTTATTTGAAAAAGGTTTCAGACATTGTCTGGAATATTGATGGCCCCCCTACCCGCAAAGTATTCAAGGTATCTTAGACGGACCTCACGGGCACTCAGGGGGGGCAAGCCAGGACGGCCACTTTCAAGCGCCGTCAGGGTTGGTTCATTCGGAATTCCGGTCTCAGGCCCAACTGAGCCAGCATAGTTGGCAGAATGTTGCCGTAAAAATTTGTGTAGAACACAGCACGCCAGGATGATATGTTTCAGTTTGTACTCCGCCATGTGTATGGGTGTAAGAAATAGGCGAAACCGGCTGGCCATGATTCCAAACGTGTTCTCCACCACTCTTCTGGCTCTGGCCAGCCGGTAATTAAAAACCCTCTGGTCCGGGGTGAGGGTCCCCATCGGGAATGGCCGCATAAGATGGTCCCCCAGCGCAAACGCTTCATCCGCAACGAAGACGAATGGGAGTCCTTCCTTTCTTCTGGAGGTTGAAAGTCCAAGCTGCCATTCTGGAGACACCTGAGGATCTCCATCTGGGTGATGACTCCACCATCCGACATCCGGCCATTCTTCCCCACATCCACATACAGGAACTCATAAGTAGCCGACACCACTGCCAACATCACAATACTATTGAACCCCTTATAGTTGAAATAGTATGACCCGAGTTGGGTGGTGGGACGATGTGGACGTGTTTCCCATTAATTGGCCCTCTGCAGTTAGGAAAGTACCACTGCTGGGCAAAGTGGGAGGCCACAGTCTGCCATTCCTGTGGGTTGGAAGGAAACTGTGGAGTCAAACAAAAAAAAAAAATATTCATTTTGCACATAAACAGGGAAAGCAGATTAGACACAAACATTCTTGGCCAACATCAAGATATCATTTATTTGAGAGAGTTTTTAAAGACCAAGGTATAAGGTCCACCTATCAGATCCCATCCATTTCTAACATTATGTGGGGGGGGGGGGAGCTCTTGGACAGGTAACCCTCTCCACTTCATTGAGAGATGAATGCGTAAATAATGTGTATTACTTTGGCCAGACCCTCCTTAGTTACACAATTGGCAGCCCACTGGACAGGTAAGAAGTGTCATAATACAAAGATATAAATACACATTGTACACATTTGAGCACATTTGGACAGTCTGCTATTATCTATCAAGATAATAATAGTATACAAAAATTTGAAACAGTACCACTTGAAAGTATTCAGGCAGGCCCTTGCACTACATTCTTTGGGGAATTCATCCATACATCTGACCACAAAAGAGATGGGTATAGTGTGTATGGGTTTGGCAAAGTCAGCAGATAGATGATTGAGGATAGATAGATAATTGGTATCAGCTGACTTAGCAGTTGGGGGGAGCGAAGGTTCCAAATGATTTGGGGACCCCAAAAAAAAAGCCTCTGGCACTCTGCCTGAATTTTAAGCACAAATCACATTTTAAAACATTTTAGGGGGTATTTAGGGTAAAGCACTACTATGGAGCTGATAAAATACATTGTTAAGTGACTACATGAAGTAGATATAGGGCCAGGAGACCATGCTGGGGAGGTAAGTGAAGGCAAATATGTATGAAGGACAAAAAAAAAAAAAAAAAAAAAATTACATAAAAATCCAGCATGCATGAGGTCAAAGGGGACATTCACAGCATATTACAATTATGGTAATTAGGGAATGAGGAAAGAAATACAATATATTATCAAACATTAACATCACATTATATTGTATGTAAAGGATTAAACTTACCTTAATATACTCCTTCTGCAGGACCTGGATGATGGCAGAACAGGCCTCTGGGATAATGATCCCCAGAGTCTGGGGGGAGATGCCTGTCGAGAACTTGAGGTCCTGCAGGCTTCTCCCCGTCGCCAAGTACCGCAGGGTGGCGACTAGCCTCTGCTCCGGAGTGATGGCTTGCCTCATGCAGGTAGCCTGCCTGGTGATATATGGGGTCAGCAAAGCCAACAAACAGTGAAATACGGGGTCCCTCAGCCGAAGAAAGTTCCTGAAATCAGGATTATTCTCACGGATCTCACGGAGCAAAGGCATATGACAGAACTGGTCACGCCCAATTCCATCCAAAAAACCCGGGTAGGGCATATAAACTTACGAGGTATGTGCACCACGCCACATGACGTCCAGGTCAGCAGGCCAGCCCAAGGTCAGTAACTGTGAAAAATGAATAACATGGCTGGCTTCTTATGCAGTATATGTGCAGTAAAATCCCTTTGCTGCTTTGTAAGCAAAGGCCATAACACAAGAAAATGATGGTGTCACACTTATTCAGTGAATTCTGCCTGACACTGTAAGGAAGAGACCATAAGTAAATCAACTAAAAACATGACTTTGATTATGGCCTTGTGGGTAACAAAGTACACAAACCTAGCATGAGATATTGCCAGTAGGGATGAGCCGAACACCCCCCGGTTCGGTTCGCACCAGAACCCGCGAACGGACCGAAAGTTCGCACGAACGTTAGAACCCCATTGACGTCTATGGGACTCGAACGTTCGAAATCAAAAGTGCTCATTTTAAAGGCTAATTTGCATGGTATTGTCCTAAAAAGGGTTTGGGGACCCGGGTCCTACCCCAGGGGACATGTATCAATGCAAAAAAAACTTTTAAAAACGGCCGTTTTTTCGGGAGCAGTGATTTTAATGATGCTTAAAGTAAAAAAAAAAAAGTGAAATATTCCTTTAAATATCGTACCTGGGGGGTGTCTATAGTATGCCTGTAAAGTGACGCGTGTTTCCCATGTTTAGAACAGTCCCTGCACCAAATGTCATTTTTAAAGGAAAAAATCTCATTTAAAACTGCTTGCGGGTTTAATGTCATGTCGGGTCATGGCAATATGGATGAAAATCAGTGAGACAAACGGCATGGGTACCCCCCAGTCCATTACCAGGCCCTTTGGGTCTTGTATGGATATTAAGGGGAACCCCGCACCCAAATTAAAATAAGGAAAGGTGTGGGGCCACCAAGCCCTATATACTCTGAACAGCAGTATACAGGCGGTGCAAACAAGACAGGGACTGTAGGTTTGTTGTTAAGTAGAATCTGTTTGTAATTTTGAACATTTTTAACGTGTTTAGCTCCAGCCAAAAAATCTTTTCTAAGCTTTTTGGAAAACATAGGGAAGGGTTATCACCCCTGTGACATTTGTTTTGCTGTCTTTCCTCCTCTAAAGAAGATTTCACCTCACTTTTTTGTCCCAATGAAAAATGTTTTTTGAAAATTTGGTTTTTTTTGTGGAACAAGGATTGGAAAGCATCAGTGGAAAGGAGAAATTGTTTTCCCATATTAACTCTTACAGGAAAGAATTTCCCTTCCTAGGGGTAGATTTCATCTCACTTCCTGTTGTCTCCTTCCGTTTGCAAGTAGGAGTCGTTTGTAAGTTAGATGTTTGAAAGTAGGGTCCTGCCCTATATACTCAGCAGAAATTTGGGCCTTAGGTGTTGCTGTGGCCACAACACTGTAAGCCCTCACAGGGCCCTGCTGTGAAATATTAGATCAAGAATTGTAATTACATGCCCCTGTTGAACAGGAGCTGAAAAATTAGGCCTTAGGCACTGGTGCTGGTGCCACAACACTGCAACCCCTCACAGACACTCTAGTTGGAACGCAGGAACGAGCCCTGCTGCAAAGTATTGCTTCAAAAATTGTAATTACACGCCCCTGTTAGACAGGGGCAGAAAAATTGGGCCTTAGGCACTGGTGCTGGTGCCACAACACTGCAACCCCTCACAGACACTCTAGTTGGAACGCAGGAACGAGCCCTGCTGCAAAGTATTGCATCAAAAATTGTAATTACACGCCCCTGTTAGACAGGGGCAGAAAAATTGGGCCTTAGGCACTGGTGCTGGTGCCACAACACTGCAACCCCTCACAGACACTCTAGTTGGAACGCAGGAACGAGCCCTGCTGCAAAGTATTGCATCAAAAATTGTAATTACACGCCCCTGTTAGACAGGGGCAGAAAAATTGGGCCTTAGGCACTGGTGCTGGTGCCACAACACTGCAACCCCTCACAGACACTCTAGTTGGAACGCAGGAACGAGCCCTGCTGCAAAGTATTGCATCAAAAATTGTAATTACACGCCCCTGTTAAACAGGGGCTGAAAAATTGTGCCTTAGGCACTGGTGGTGGCGCCCAGAACCAAAAATGTTCTTACAAGCTATCAGCGTGATGATTGAGGAGGAAGAGGATAATTACTCAGGGATAGTCACTCAGCATCAGCATAGGCAGTCTTTGAAGGGATCTGAGATTTCAAAAAAAATTATTCGGTTACATCAGCATCAGGTGCTTGGTAGCTGGTGGTGATCCAAGACTCATTCATTTTTATGAAGGTCAGCCGATCGACCGAGTCGGTGGACAGACGCACCCTGTGATCGGTTACCACGCCTCCAGCAGCACTGAATGTGCGTTCCGAAAGAACGCTGGATGCAGGACAGGCCAGTAGCTCAATTGCATACTGTGCAAGCTCTGGCCAGTGATCCATCCTCAAGACCCAGTAACCCAGAGGATTTTCGGTGGGAAAGGTGTCCAAGTCTGATCTTGCCCCTAGGTATTCCTGCACCATGTAAAACAGACGCTGGCGATGGTTGCTGGAACCGATCATACCTTGGGGCTGCGGACCAAAAAATTGTCTGAACGCATCGGTCAGACGGCCACCTTCTCCACCGCTCCTTCTTTGACTGACCGAAGCCTCAGCAACACATTGTCCAGAAACAGGAGTTTGTAACCTCCCAGTCTCTGGGAACGCGTTGCACAGACCTTTCTGCAAGGCCTCCCGAAGATGTTTCATCCTCTGCTCCCTCTGCGATGGCAAGATAAGGTCCGCAACCTTACCCTTGTAACGTGGATCAAGGAGGGTTGCCAGCCAGTATTGGTCCTTCTCCTTGATACCACGAATACGAGGATCCTTACGCAGGCTTTGCAGGATCAGGGAGGCCATGCAGCGTAGGTTTGTTGAGGCATTCGGTCCGGAGTCTTCTGGGTCACTAAGAACGACATGGTCCGCAGCCACCTCCTCCCAGCCACGTACAAGTCCATGTGTTTCTTGGGACTGATCCCTTAAAGACTGCTGCTGATGCTGAGTGCCAGGCTCCACCTCCATACTGACACAATCTTCCTCCTCCTCCTCTTCCTCCTCGTCCTCGTGATCGGCGGGCACGCAGGAACACTGTCTGGATAAAGGGGGCCTTGAGAGCTAAGGAAGTCCTCCTCTTCCTGCCTCTGTTCTGCCTCAAGTGCCCTGTCCATTATTCCACGCAGCGTGTGCTCCAACAGGTGGACAAGGGGGACAGTGTCACTGATGCATGCACTGTCACTGCTCACCATCCTCGTGGCCTCCTCGAATGGTGACAGGACAGTGCATGCATCCCTGATCATGGCCCACTGGCGTGGGGAAAAAAAACCAAGCTCCCCTGACCCTGTCCTGGTGCCAGAGTCGCACAGGTACTCATTGATGGCCCTCTGATGCGTGTGCAGCCGCTGCAGCATGGCCAACGTTGAGTTCCACCTGGTGGGCATGTCACAGATTAGGCGGTTTCTTGGGCAGGTTAAACTCCTTTTGGAGGTCCGTCAGCCGAGCACTGGCATTATATGACCGGCGGAAATGCACACAGACTTTCCTGGCCTGCCTCAGGACATCCTGTAAGCCCGGGTACCTGCCCAAGAACCGCTGCACCACCAAGTTAAGGACGTGAGCCAAACAGGGCACATGGGTCATTTGTCCCTGTCGGAGGGCAGAGAGGAGGTTGGTGCCATTGTCGCAAACCACCATTCCTGCCTTAAGTTGGCGTGGCGTCAACCACCTCTGAACCTGCCCCTGCAGAGCTGACAAAACCTCTGCCCCAGTGTGGCTCCTGTCCCCCAAGCACACCAGCTCAAGCACCGCATGGCATCTTTTGGCCTGCGTACTTGCGTAGCCCCTTGAACGCCTACGGAGCACCGCTGGTTCCGAGGAAGAGGCCATGGAGGAAGAAGAAGAGGAGGGGGTGGAGGAGAGAGGTGTGTCACAATCAGCATTTTGGAGGCGTGGTGGCGGAACAACCTCCAACACTACTGCACCTTGTCCTGCATCCTTCCCAGCTGCCAGCAGAGTCACCCAATGCGCCGTGAAACTTAGGTAACGTCCCTGTCCATGCCTGCTGGACCATGAGTCAGCGGTAATATGCACCTTACCGCTGACCGCCCTGTCCAGCGAGGCATGGACATTGCCTTCCACATGCCGGTAGAGAGCCGGAATCGCCTTCCGTGAGAAAAAGTGGCGTTTGGGTACCTGCCACTGAGGAACCGCACATTCCACAAACTCACGGAAGGGGGCAGAGTCTACCAACTGAAAAGGCAGCAGTTGAAGTGCTAGCAATTTTGCCAAGCTAGCATTCAACCGCTGGGCATGTGAATGGCTGGGAGCAAACTTCTTTCGGCGGTGCAGCAGCTGGGGCAGGGAAACTTGCCTGGTACAATCTGACGTTGGTGTACCAAAAGCAGATTGCCCACAAGTACTTGGCTGTGACACACCTAATTCTACACCTTCATTCCTCTCACTGCAGGTCTCAGAGAGGACTGAAGGTCTAGTGGGGTTGGAAATCTCAGCTGATGAGGAGCAAGGAGAGATCCTCTTTGTTCTTTGGTGTGGGTCTTTTAGATACGCTTGCCAACGAACTGCATGGCAGGTCAACATATGTCTGGTCAAGCATGTGGTACCCAAGCGGGAGATGTTTTGGCCACGCGAGATACACTTGAGACATATGTTGCAAATAGCAGCGGTGCGATCTGATGCACTCGTCTCAAAAAAGGCCCACACCAAAGAACTTTTTGAATAACGCGCAGAGACTGCAGCGCCCTGCACATGTGGAGCTTTGGGGTGTGATGCAGTCAATGTGCTGCCCTTAGGCTGGCCCCTGGAGGGCATCCTGCCTCGTTGGTGATGTGCCGCCGCCTCCTCCTCCTCCTCCTCCTCCTCTCAGGCACCCACGTTGAGTCAGTGACCTCATCATCCCCTCCCTCCTCATCACTGGAGCAAACCTGGCAGTATGCTGCAGCAGGGGGAGCATGACTGCCAGATTGCTGTCCTTCTTGGGCACCCCCTCTGTCCGTGCTCATGTTACTGCCTTCATCGAGCTCAGTATCGTCATCAGAGCCTTCCAAACGCTGGGCATCCTCCTGCAGCATGTACCCAACACTGTGGTCAAACAGTTCGAGGGAATCCTCATGAGGACATGGTGGAGCTAGGGAAGGAGTCACTGATGACATTGAGCTGAGGGAAGAGGCCGCTGCTTTGCCAGACAAAGCACCCTGGGCATGGGTGAGAGAGGATGAGGAGGATGAGGACGGCTTGGTCATCCACTCGACCAAGTCTTCCGCATGTTGCGGCTCAACACGGCCAGCTGCCGAAAAAAAGGCCAAGCGTGTCCCATGGCCACGTGCTGATGAGGATGCACCGTCTCCACGACCAGCACTAGACACAGAGCCTGCTTGCCCTCTCTTATTGGCTTGTGACTGTCTGCCTCTCCTTCTTGGCCTTCCAGACATACTAATGGCCTGTAGCTGCACTAAGCTGGGATAGAACACCTGTAATTTTCTTCAAGTAGCTTTATATACTGTAACCAGACAAGCCTGCCTGTCAGTAGGAAGATAACAGGAACGGATCTAGCTGAACACTGTGAGCAGGACGCACTGTACTAAATGTAAATAGTCTAGCTGCCTGACCGTGGTACTAATAGGATCAAATAGAACACCTGTAATTTTCTTCAGGTAGCTTTATATACTGTAACCAGACAAGCCTGCCTGTCAGTAGGAAGATAACAGGAACGGATCTAGCTGAACACTGTGAGCAGGACGCACTGTACTAAATGTAAATAGTCTAGCTGCCTGACCGTGGTACTAATAGGATCAAATAGAACACCTGTAATTTTCTTCAGGTAGCTTTATATACTGTAACCAGACAAGCCTGCCTGTCAGTAGGAAGATAACAGGAACGGATCTAGCTGAACACTGTGAGCAGGACGCACTGTACTAAATGTAAATAGTCTAGCTGCCTGACCGTGGTACTAATAGGATCAAATAGAACACCTGTAATTTTCTTCAGGTAGCTTTATATACTGTAACCAGACAAGCCTGCCTGTCAGTAGGAAGATAACAGGAACGGATCTAGCTGTACACTGTGAGCAGGACGCACTGTACTAAATGTAAATAGTCTAGCTGCCTGACCGTGGTACTAATAGGATCAAATAGAACACCTGTAATTTTCTTCAGGTAGCTTTATATACTGTAACCAGACAAGCCTGCCTGTCAGTAGGAAGATAACAGGAACGGATCTAGCTGAACACTGTGAGCAGGACGCACTGTACTAAATGTAAATAGTCTAGCTGCCTGACCGTGGTACTAATAGGATCAAATAGAACACCTGTAATTTTCTTCAGGTAGCTTTATATACTGTAACCAGACAAGCCTGCCTGTCAGTAGGAAGATAACAGGAACGGATCTAGCTGAACACTGTGAGCAGGACGCACTGTACTAAATGTAAATAGTCTAGCTGCCTGACCGTGGTACTAATAGGATCAAATAGAACACCTGTAATTTTCTTCAAGTAGCTTTATATACTGTAACCAGACAAGCCTGCCTGTCAGTAGGAAGATAACAGGAACGGATCTAGCTGAACACTGTGAGCAGGACGCACTGTACTAAATGTAAATAGTCTAGCTGCCTGACCGTGGTACTAATAGGATCAAATAGAACACCTGTAATTTTCTTCAGGTAGCTTTATATACTGTAACCAGACAAGCCTGCCTGTCAGTAGGAAGATAACAGGAACGGATCTAGCTGTACACTGTGAGCAGGACGCACTGTACTAAATGTAAATAGTCTAGCTGCCTGACCGTGGTACTAATAGGATCAAATAGAACACCTGTAATTTTCTTCAGGTAGCTTTATATACTGTAACCAGACAAGCCTGCCTGTCAGTAGGAAGATAACAGGAACGGATCTAGCTGAACACTGAGCAGGACGCACTGTACTAAATGTAAATAGTCTAGCTGCCTGACCGTGGTACTAATAGGATCAAATAGAACACCTGTAATTTTCTTCAGGTAGCTTTATATACTGTAACCAGACAAGCCTGCCTGTCAGTAGGAAGATAACAGGAACGGATCTAGCTGAACACTGAGCAGGACGCACTGCACTAAATGTAAATAGTCTAGAAGATAACAGGAACGGATCTAGCTGAACACTGTGAGCAGGACGCACTGCACTAAATGTAAATAGTCTAGAAGATAACAGGAACGGATCTAGCTGAACACTGTGAGCAGGACGCACTGCATTAAATGTAAATAGTCTAGATAGAAGATAACAGGAACGGATCTAGCTAAACTGAATACAGTGTATATATATATATATATGCAACACCTGGGATGCATATATATATACACAATACACTGTAAGTGCAGCTAACTGACTGACTGTTCTGCCTAATCTATCTAACTCAAATCAAATGACACTGTCTCTCTCTCTCTCTCTATCTCTCAGCACACCGGAACACACACTACACAGGGCCGCCGTGCAGGCGGCCTTATATAGTGTGGGGTGTGTACTAAATCCCCTGAGCCATAATTGGCCAAAGCCACCCTGGCTTTGGCCAATTACAGCTCTCTCTACTGACGGCGCTGTGATTGGCCAAGCATGCGGGTCATAGTGCATGCTTGGCCAATCATCAGCCAGCAATGCACTGCGATGCCGCAGTGAATTATGGGCCGTGACGCGCCACACGAATTTAGCGCGAACGGCCCATAACGTTCGCAATTCGGCGAACGATCGAACAGCCGATGTTCGAGTCGAACATGGGTTCGACTCGAACACGAAGCTCATCCCTAATTGCCAGTAAAGTCTCAAATACATAAAAAGACCCAAAGGTTAACTAAATACGAGACCAAAATATAGTTTTGGGTGCAGTTGGCCCTAACTGAAGATGTACACAGGGAACAACCAAAAGTAGTTTATGTCATATGCAGTTCTGCTTTATTTTTATTTACATAAAAAATGACAGTATGTCTGGGACCTTCAATCCCAGTATTTTTATACCCTTCTCTGACCCATACTAAGTCACTGAAAGTTGATGGGTCACAAAGCAAACCCATGTAAAATTCCCCTCCTAAAAATGCATACCAAACACTTATGTTTGATGAGGTCCTGGTGTGGATGTAAAGGGGAACCCCACGCAAAAAAAAAAAAAAAAGAAAACATACTATGTCAGGTCCCATATGCAGCCTGGCTGGCCAGGAAAGGGGGGGTTGGTCTGTGGGTGGGGGCTTATCAGTATCTGAAAGCCCCTTAAAGAAAGGGGGGCCCCTAAAACCCGGCCCCCTACAGTGAATAAGTAAGGGATACATAGTACTCATACTCAAAAAAATTAAATAAAAAATAAAGATACCATACAATCTGACAAGTTTTTTATTTAAAAAAAAAATTATTGTCAAACATATTGAAGGACACCCACCAGACTGCCAAAAGAAAAACATGCCAACTATCAAGATGATCCACTCTCATCACTGAATGACGAATTCCCAGCTGACAGGTGACTATAAGCCAAGGAGTGGGGATGATGCCTGATGTCATTCACCAAACAGGATCATGGCCAAATATGGTCAGTGATGTCAGACATCATCCCCACCTCTTTATTTACATTCATTTGTCACCCGGTAATCTGGTTGACAGATAAATGGGCTGGACAGGGATGCATCACTGGATGCTTGGAAGCTAACAGCTGCCATGGAAGAAGAAATGGAATATGAACTTTGGTGGAAAAAAATACTCCTGTATATACAGTATCGCACAAAAGTGAGTACACCCCTCACATTTTTGTAAATATTTTATTATATCTTTTCATGTGACAACACTGAAGAAATTACACTTTGCTACACAAAGTAGTGAGTGTACAGCTTGTATAACGGTGTAAATTTGCTGTCCCCTCAAAACAACTCAACACACAGCCTAATGTCTAAACCGCTGGCAACAAAAGTATGTACATCCCTAAGTGAAAATGTCCAAATCGGGCCCAAAGTGTCAATATTTTGTGTGGCCACCATTATTTTCCAGCACTGCCTTAACCCTCCTGGGCATTGAGTTTACCAGAGCTTCACAGGTTGCCACTGGAATCCTCTTCCACTCCTCCATGAGGACATCACCGAGCTGGTGGATGTTAGAGACCTTGCGCTCCTCCACCTTCCATTTGGAGATGCCCCACAGATGCTCAATAGGGTTTAGGTCTGGAGACATGCTTGGCCAGTCCATCACCTTTACCCTCAGCTTCTTTAGCAAGGCAGAGTTCCTCTTAGAGGTGTGTTTGGGGTTGTTACGATGTTGGAATACTGCCCTGCAGCCCAGTCACCGAAGGGAGGGCATCATGCTCTGCTTCAGTATGTCACAGTACATGTTGACATTCATGGTTCCCTCAATGAACTGTAGCTCCTAAGTTCCAGCAGCACTCATGCAGCCCCAGACCATGACACTCCCACCACCATGCTTGACTGTAGGTAAGACACACTTGTCTTTGTACTCCTCACCTGGTTGCAGCCACACACGCTTGACACCATCTGAACCAAATAAGTTTATCTTGGTCTCATCAGACCACAGGACATGGTTCCAGTAATCCATGTCCTTAGTCTGCTTGTCTTCAGCAAACTGTTTGCGGGCTTTCTTGTGCATAATCTTTAGAAGAGGCTTCCTTATGGGACGAGAGCCATGCAGACCACTTTGATGCAGTGTACGGTGTATGGTCTGAGCACTGACATGCTGACCCCCCACCCTTCAACCTCTGCAGCAATGCTGGCAGCACTCATACATCTATTTCCCAAAGACAACCTCGGGATATGACCCTGAGCAAGTGCACTCAACTTCTTTGGTCGACCATGGCGTGGCTGTTCTGAATGGAACCTGTTCTTTTAAACTGCTGTATGGTCTTACAGCCACCGTGCTGCAGCTCAGTTTCAGGGTCTTCGCAATCTTCTTATCGCCTAGGCCAGTGATGGTGAACCTTGACACCCCAGATGTTTTGGAACTACATTTCCCATGATACTCATGCACTCTGCAGTGTAGTTGAGCATCATGGGAAATGTAGTTCCAAAACATCTGCAGTGCCAAGGTTCGCCATCACTTGCCTAGGCCATCTTTATGTAGAGCAACTATTCTTTTTTTCAGATCCTCAGAGAGCTCTTTGCCATGAGGTGCCATATTGAACTTCCAGTGATCAGTATAAGTGAGTGAGAGCGATAACACCAAATTTAACACACCTGCTCCCCATTCACACCTGAGACCTTGTAACGCTAACGAGTCACATGACACAGGGGAGGGAAATGGCTAATTGGGCCATTCACTTAGGGGTGTATCCACTTTTGTTGCCAGCAGTTTAGATACTAATGGCTGTGTGTTGAGTTATTTTGAGGGGACACAAAATTTACACTGTTATACAAGCTGTACACTCATTAGTTTACATTGTAGCAAAGTGTAAATTTCTTCAGTGTTGTCATAGATAGACCAACACAAAGTGGCACATAATTGTGAAGTGGAAGGAAAAATGATTTTGCTAATTTTTTACAATTAAATAAAATTCAATACTTTGTAGAACCACATTTCGCTGCAAGTCTTTTTGGGTATGTCTCTACTAATTTTGCACATCTAGAGAGTGATTTTTTTTTTGCCCATTCTTCTTTGTAAAATAGCTCAAGCTCTGTCATATTGGATGGAGAGCGTCTGTAAACAGCAGTTTTCAAGTCCTGTCACAGATTCGCAATTGGATTTAGAAGGACTTTGACTGGGCCATTCTAACATAGGAATATGCTTTGATCTAAACCATTCCATTGTAGCTCCAGCTGTATGGCTATAAATAATGATAACATGTCCTATGTTGATCTACCTCATGAGGAACAAGGAATATCTATTGGATAAAGAGTCTGTATTGTACAGGTCCAGGGATATCTTAAATTCCGAACTACAGGCAGAATGGCCTTTGTGGGCCGGGAACAAACTAGACAAGACACAACACCCAGCACAGTGGCCCCTGGTGGAACACCAGAGCGAAGGCAACTTAACAAAGTACAATAATGTAGATACAATGACAAAATATATTTCTATATAATATTTATTCATCAAGAATTATACATACTAATGCCATCAAAAAGGCACAACCATAAAGCAATAAGGACACCATGGACAGCATCAGAGAAATTTTGATATGTATTTATAAACATGTTACCAAACCCAATTTTGACATGACATTTTTGTTTTATAATGTCTTAGGTGCATAGATAGGAACCTCAAAGAAACAAGTAGTGAATAAGCAGAGTTGAATGGAAAATAAAAAGTATAAAAATCAGTATGCAAAAGACCATGTAAGGAAGATTCACAGGGTTAGAGCAAAGAACACCCTATCATTTGTACATGCCTTCGGAGACAAAGGGGGTCATTTACTATAGTGCTGCAGTGCTAAAATGGTATTCACTATAGCGATGGTAAAAAAAATACTCCCAAAATCGAATTTACTATAGTTCCCTGAAACCAAATAGCACCCAAATCCTTACTCTGCTAAAGCCTGGAGTAATGCATATGGAAATAATGTTTAGAGCATGATATTTGCCTAAATACTACTGAAATATGCGGTATATTATTTAAAGATAATCTGCTTTTAAACTGTGAAAAAATGATTTCTACACTGAAATATCTTTAAAAGTCTGAGAAGAGATAAATTACCCGTTTTTGTACAACTAGAAGCCAACACAACTGAGCATGCTCAGACCTGCAAATAGCTCTCATTTTAGCTCCAGCGTCTTTTTTACAGGGCGCTATAGTAAATACCAGAATGAGCGCTGTGTTAAAGAGCATTTTTTGGGAGTGAAAATCAGCGCTATTATAGTCCAATGCTGGGACTGTGACGGTTTAGGGGGCGTGGTCACCAGGTGATGTTGACCACGCCCCCTAAAACGTCACAGTCCCAGCATGCCCAGGGACTGTGACGGCATAAGGGGCGGGGTCTCCGCCTATATAAGTCACAGCGGAGCGCTCAGAGAGCAGTCCAGCCGGAGAGACCGTCGTGTCAACATCTGGAGAAGAGAAGAGGGAAGAAGCCAAGAAGACA
Source organism: Aquarana catesbeiana (assembly GCF_042186555.1). Taxonomy (NCBI): domain Eukaryota; kingdom Metazoa; phylum Chordata; class Amphibia; order Anura; family Ranidae; genus Aquarana; species Aquarana catesbeiana. The sequence continues at coordinate 264,094,850 of NC_133325.1, read as the reverse complement.
AGAAGCCAGAAGTCCAGGCCTCCGCTGGCAAAAGAGCAGCATGAAGACAGCGGAGGAGCCGGCAGAAGAACTGGAACACCGGGAGAAGAGGCCAGAGAGAGCGAAGAAGAACCAACCGGACCCCGGGAGAAGAGGAACCGGAAGAAGACCCCTGTAGCCAGAGGAAGACCCCCGAAGCCGGAGGAAGACCCCCCCCGGAGCTGTCTAATAAATTATTTTAAAAACCTGTGTAATGTGTTTTATTATTGACACTTTTTCCCTAGGTAAATGGGTAGGGGTACCATGTACCCCATACTCATTCACATAGGGTGGGGGGCCGGGATCTGGGGGCCCTCTTATTATAGGGGGCTCCCGGATTCCGATAAGCCCCCCACCCGCAGACCCCGACAACCAACAGCCAGGGTTGTCGGGAAGAGGCCCTTGTCCTCATCAACATGGGGACAAGGTGCTTTGAGGTGGGGGAGCCCCGCGTGGCGCCCCCCCTCTCCCAAAAGCACCCACCCCCCCATGTTGAGGGCATGTGGCCTGGTACGGTTCGAGGGGGGGGCGCTCGCTCGTCCCCACCCCCTTTCCTGACCGGCCGGGCTGCGTGCTCGGATCGGGGTCTGGTATGGATTTTAGGGGGGACCCCAAGCCGTTTTTTCGTTGTAGGGGGTTCCCTTTATAATCTATACCAGACTTAAGGGCCTGGTATGCCCCACGACGGGGCTCACAAGGTGTCAATCTCACCGATAAAAGCGGCGAGATTCACTTCCTTTTCTAGTCCCGTCGTACCCGAGTCACGTTCAAAATGAACGGACTTGTCCGTGTGTGGGCAAGTCCGTTCATTCTGAAAGTCCGCCGTAACTCCAGTGAAAGTCCGTCGGAAAGACGGGCGGACTTAGCCTGCCGGAAAGTCCGGTCGTGTGTAGGCAAGTCCGTCCGTTCAGGTAGTCTGCGGAAAGTCCGGCGGAAAGACCGTCGGACCAAGTCTGCTGGAAAGTCCGCTCGTGTGTACAAGGCATTGCTTCCCCAAACAAATCCTTTTAATGTTGAAATGAAATGTTTCTTTCTCTGAAATAAATTTTCCTTTGCAACATTGTTGCTGCTACTTAATCTATTTTGTTTTTAAAGTGGTTGTAAACCCACTTTGAAAAAAAAAAAAAAAACCTAACACCTGCAAGACAAAGGCATAATGAGCTAGTATGCATAGCATACTAGCTCATGTAATACTCACCTGAGATCGAAGCTCTCGCTGCATATCCGTACACAGCACTGGACGGCGACATCACTCCAGGGGGGTTACTTCTGGGTATCGCAGCTCCGCGCTGTGATTGGCCGGAGCCGTGTTGACGTCACTCGCACCGGTAACGGCACACTCACTGAAACAAACGGCACGTACGTGCCGTTTGCTTCAGTGTGCATGTGGCGATGACGTCGGCACATGCAAATACAGGGGATATCTCCTAAACCGTGTAGGTTTAGGAGATATCCTGGGTAGCTAAAAGTAAGCCTTATTATAGGCTTACATGTAGCAAAAAGTGGTCTGTAAGGGTTTACTACCACTTACCAAGCGGCCCATAGCCAAATGACGGCTGCAGGGAGGTTGGATAACTCTGGGAGGGCGTACTATGACGTCCTCCCAGAATCCTGCTCTCGCATGTCATGACTCCGGTTCCTCTCTCCCCTCTCTGTACCGATCGGTACAGAGGGGGAGGGATCGGATGGCAGCAGCACTGTGAGCTGGATGTGTAGTGCCCACAGCGCTGCTCTGTGACAAATACAGTCAAATCCATGGATCCATCCATCCATGCTCAGCCATCCCTCCATGCTCAGCAATACCCTGCAATACTCTGCAATGCCCTGAAATACTCTGCAATGCTCAGCAACACCCTGCAATGCCCCGCAATACTCTGCCATGCCCCGCAATACCCCGCAATAATCTGCCATACCCCGCAATAATCTGCCATACCCCGCAATAATCTGCCATACTCGGCTGTACTCGGCCTCTGTATGTGGCCAGACTGTGGAAATCTCACACATGTGGTATTGTCGTACTCAGGAGGAGTAGGAAAATCTATTTTGGGGTGTCATTTTTGGTATGTACATGCTATGTGTTAGAAACATTGTATAAATGGACAACTTTTTGTTAAAAAAAAGTGTTTTGAACACTTCCTGCCTGCCGTCATACGACGTCCTTGACTTTGTGCGGGGATATCGGAATGATGCCTGCAGCTTCAGGCATTATTCAGATATCAGCTTTTTCAGCGGCGATTCCCTACACCATATGAATGATCAAAGCGGCTGTTCCACTGTTTGATCATTCTTACGGGAGGCGAGAGGGGACGTCCCCCCTTCCCGCTGCCCTCAGGTGCATCTAAAGACTCACCGCTACGATCGAAGCCAGGATCGTATTTTTTTTTTCTATTATTTCAGGCTTCCCAGCCTAGAGATGAGATGTGGGGTCTTATTGACCCCATATCTCACTGTAAAGAGGACCTCATGCCATATTCCTATTACAAGGGATGTTTACATTCCTTGTAATAGGAAAAAAGTGATCAAAAAATTTATTTTTTGGAAAAAAGCGTCAAACTAAAATAAAGTAAAATGAACAATAAAATTTTTTTTTTTTTTCCCCGTGTTCCCGTGTGCAGAAGCGAACACATACGTAAGTCCCGGCCATGTATGAAAATGGTGTTCAAACCACGTATGAGTTATCGATGCGATTGGTAGGGCGAGAGCAATAATTTTGGCCCTAGACCTCCTCTAACTCAAAACATGTTACCAGTAAAAAATTTTTAAGCGTCGCCTATGGGGATTTTTAAGTAATGAAGTTTGGCGCCATTCCACGAGCATGTGCAATTTTGAAGGGTGACATGTTAGGTATCTATTTACTCAGCATAACTTCATCTTTCACATTATGCAAAAACATTGGGCTAACTTTACTGTTTGTTTTTTTTTTTTTTCCTTGTCAAAAGAAGTTTATTGAGTATACAATGTTATAAAGATACATAAAGTAAGTTTACAAGGATCTATAAAGTAAGCTCATTGTTTTACAGTAGGGTTTATATAGGTAAATATCATGAAATTTCAAATATTAAACATTGGGTTCACGTAAACCTAAATTAAAGATATAGATCATTTCCTTAGTTACTTTTGTAGGTATTTAAATGATTTATACCTACTATACATATTGTTTACAAGTAGAGTGTATATAGGTCAAATAAATTCTGATAATGAGCTTTAATCGTAAGGTGGAGAAAAGGAAAGAGAAAGAAGAAAAAGGGTTGAAAGGTAGAGGTATGGTCCACAAGGTTGTCCCGCTCGTCAGTTTATTATTCTTTTTAGTTCTCTTTGAAGCCTTAGAATGGGTGTCTCTGTAAGTCATTTAATCTGTTACCATGGCAACAGGACAGAGTCATTGAAGTTTGACAGGAACTGTTGTTTTATCCAAGGATGCCAAAGTTTTTCAAATTTTGGAATTTGATTTTGATCGATGGCTACCATCTTAGCATGGGACATTGTATTATTCATTCTGTGAATTGTTTCTGCTAGTACCAATGTAGGAGATTTCCATGCCTTGGCCACTGTTTGTTTTGCAGCCGTTATTAGTTGGATCATTAGTTTGAATTGAGAGAGTGTTAACCATTCCGGTTTTAGATTAAGTAAAGTTAAATATGGATCTGGTTGTATTATTTTTTGAAATATTTTAGATGCAATCACGAAGACTTCCTTCCAGAAGGTTTGGATTACTGGGCACGTCCACCATATGTGTAAATATGTGCCTATTTCTGGGCATCCTCGAAAACAAAGAGCTGAGGTATTAGGTGAATATTTTGCCACTCTAGCGGGTACAAGGTACCAGCGAGTTAGGACTTTATAATTTGTCTCCAGTGCTAAGATGTTGGGTGAAGATGACTTAGATGTGAGCCATATGTTAGACCAGTCCGTGTCTTCTAAAGTTCGTCCCAGGTCCTCCTCCCACCTCTGAACGTAAGAGGGTCTATTAAGATTTGCTACTCCATATAATTGATTATAAAGTGATGAAATTGTACCTTTAGCAAATGGATCTTTTGTACAGATTGATTCAAAAATGGATAATTGGGATAATGGTGTATCCCCCTTTAGGAATGGTGTATAGAAATTTTTGATTTGGAGATATCTAAATATCTCAGAGTTTGGTAGATCATATTTTTCTCTAAGCGATGGGAATGAAAGGAATGATTTAGATGCTATGAAGTCATTTAGTGTCTGAATGCCTGATGTTGTCCAAGCTTTAAAAGAATTTGGGTAGATCCATGCCGGATAAAAGGCCGGATTTCTGATAAAAGAAAGGAGAGGATTGTGTGGAGATTGTAACTGATATTTGGTTTTTAGTTTATCCCAGAGAGATAAGAAGTGTTTAGTTATGGGATTATGAATTTTAAAGCGGTCTTTAGGATCAAGCCATAATAAATTTGATATTAATAGAGGGTCATTTTCTGAAGCCTCTATAAATACCCATAATGGGATTTCCTGTTTTGCATGGTATTTGGACAGACTGGCCAAATGTGCTGCTCTGTAGTAGTTAGTAAAATTAGGGTATCCCAGGCCTCCTTTATTTTTGGGAAAATGTAGTGTGTGTATATAGGTATACGTGGTTTAGAAGAGCCCCATATAAACGAAGTTGCTCTTTTTTGTACTATTCTCAAAAAATAGGAAGGAATTGGAATAGGGAGGACTCTGAATAGATAAAGCAATTTGGGTAGAATAGTCATTTTGATTGCATTAATCTTCCCCATCCAGGATAAAGGAAGTTGCGACCATTGTTTTATTAGATTTGTGATCTGTCTTAATACAGGAGGATAATTGGTTGAGAATAAGTCAGAATGAGATGCTGTTAAATGAATTCCAAGATATGGGATTGATTTTTCTGCCCATGTGAATGGGAGTGCAGCCCTAGCCGGGATCAATTCCATGTTTGTGAGTGAAATATTAAGCACTAGGCATTTCTTAGGATTAATCATAAGGCCGGATAGGGCTGCAAATCCATCAAGAGCTGGTATTAAGTTAGGACCAGAGACCTGTGGTGATGATAGAAAAAGTAATATATCGTCTGCAAATATACATAATTTGTGTGTAATACCTCCTACTTCAATGCCAGTTATAGTTTGGTTTGTTCTGATGTATTGGGCCATGGGTTCGAGTATAAGGGCAAATAATAAGGGAGATAATGGGCAACCCTGTCGGGTACCTCTTTCGATATTAAAGGCTTCAGATTTGTATCCAGCATATTTTATATAGGCTTTGGGTTTATTATATAATGCTTTGATCCATGTTAAAAAGTGGGGTCCAAAACCCCATTTTTGTAATGAATATTGCATATATTGCCAGGATACTGTGTCAAATGCCCTCTTAATATCGAGAGATAGAAAACATAAAGGGATTTTCCGTTTTTTAGCAATATGTGCCAATAACACTGCCCTGCATATATTATCGCCTGCCTGTCTATTTGGCATGAAGCCTACTTGATCTCTATGTATTAATTTTCCTATAATGCTATTGAGGCGTTTTGCTATTATTTTTGCTAATAATTTAATATCGAGGTTTAACAGAGAGATAGGCCGATAATTCACACAGGAAGTATCATCAGAAAGGGGTTTTGGGATCATACAAACAATTGCCATTAGTGTTTCTTGCCGAAAAGAATGTCCATCTAGAAGTTTGTTAAAAGTTTTAGTGAGAATGGGAGAGAGTATTTCTGAGAATGTTTTATAGTATAAAGCCGAGTAGCCGTCTGGGCCTGGTCTTTTGTTAAGTTTTAGGTCTTTTATGGCGTTAGCAACTTCATCTATAGTTATAGGCTCATCCAAACTGCTTTTTTGATTCTGAGACAACTCAGGTAAGGTTATTTTTGAGAAGGATTCAGCCTCTGTAGGATTAAATTCATTGTTTGTCTTGTATAAAGTTGCGAGATGTGAGTGAAATTTATGGACTATTTTAACTGGATTACAAGTGTAAACATTTTTTGATAATTTCAAACGTATTGGTTTGAAAGATTTGTTAGTTGAATTTAATGCCCGAGCCAAATATGTACCTGGTTTGTTTGTATTCATGTAGAAATTGTGTTTGGAGCGTTTGAGGGATTTATCAACTGACTCAGTGAGAAATAGATCGTATTCCAATCTAGATTTTTCCAGATGAGATTTTGTACTCTGAGATGGATTATCTTGAAATGATATGTAGGCTGCATTAAAATTGAGTTCTAGTTTTTTTGCTAGATTTTTGCGTTCCCGTTTAAATAGTGCCATTTGTCTTTGTATTGTACCACGCAAGACAGGCTTATGAGCTTCCCACAGTGTTATTGGGGAGATGTCTGTTGTATTATTAATTGATATGTATTCCTTTAAAGCTTGTTCAATGGCCATCTGATGTAGTGGGTGTTTGAGCATTATGTCCGGTAAGTACCACGTTGGGTCATGCGCTTTTAGTATGGCTGAGGCTATAGTAGTGTATACTGCATTATGGTCAGACCACGGAATCGGAATTATATCTGATGCAATAATTTCTGGTATCATTCCTATTGTTAGAAAAATATGATCTATTCTGGTGAAGGTTTGATGAGGGTGCGAGAAATAAGTGAATTTCTTTTTCATTGGGTTACTTTCTCTCCACGAATCTACCAGATTGTATTTGGAAAGAAGTTGAGAAAAAGGTAATCTAGAGGTTATTTTGGATGGTGTAAAAGGTGATTTATCTAGAAATGGGAGGAGGACCTGGTTCGAATCCCCACACATTATCACTGTTCCTCTTTTGTGTGTATTAATCACTTGTAATATATGTGAGAGGAATGGTGTAGGTTGTTTGTTAGGAGCGTAGTAGGAAATCACCGTGATTGCTGTATCCATTATATAACCCATGAGTATCAGGTATCTACCTTCTGGGTCTTTAATTTCTGATGATAAGGTGAATGGTGTGGATCGGTGAAATGCAATTAGAGTTCCCCTTTGCTTGGTACAGGCAGAAGCCGTGTAAATTTGTTGATAAAAAGGAGAAATATATTTTGGAGTAAAATCTTTGGTGAAGTGTGTTTCTTGGAGGCATACTATGTGAGCCTTCTTGTTATGGAAAGTACGGAAGGCTTTGGTCCTTTTTTGAGGGACATTTATTCCCTGAACATTCAGGGAAAGTATATTCAGTGGTGCCATGGCAACAGATCAAATAGTTTTGACTTACTTTTTGTTATGCAGAGCTGACTGCGCAGATCAACCTGTGTGGACTGAAGAGATGAATAGATAGAAAAGAAACCAGTGAATTCTGGAGTAAAGAGTAAACAAAAAACATATGAGATTAGATGATACATTGTATAAATTATTTTTTGCAAGTAATCACAATTTACCCGTGAAAGAGAATAAATATCTCTCTCAGGGGAATAAGTGCCTTCGTCACACTCCCACATAATATGGTTGGGAGAATGAGGAGGGCTAATAGGGGTACACGGATCTTCCGCTTACAGGAGAGAAGTGCTATGTCAAAAGACATCAAAATGATGTTTCATTAATTGGAGTGCAGAATATAGTTTTTGTTGAAATTATTTATTCCAGGGTGGTTGTATATGGTTAGTCTTGCCCTAGGCTAAATAATTCAGTTAGAAAGGTACTGTTAATAACTTTGGTATTGATGAAGATAGTTTGAATTATTTTGGGATTTTAACCCTTTTAGAGTAAATAATTACATATTTTATTCATATGTAACTGTTTAGATATGTTAACTCATAAAATTGAGGTTGTATTGCTTCAGATTAGAATAAACAAAAACATAATTCTAGGAACTAGTTAGGTAATAATATATTTGTTTTAAGAAAAGAAAGAAAGAAAAAAAAAAAAAAAGCTTCCATTACTTCTGGATTATTGAACATATTTGTCCTAAAAAGTAATAAATCTATTATTATTACCTGATAATATATAACTGAACAAGAATTTCCTTATTTCACTTATATATTCTAAGGCTATATGAATCAGAAGTAATAAGAAATATAACTGGAATGTAACATGATCCCACACAGTGTGTGACTATCAGAATGCAGTTACATTCAGTTATAAATACAGGTTTTTTATAGAGAACCATCTCTTAGTATAATAAATGAAGAGATATCAGGAATTAGGATGTCAGTCCATTAAATCTTCTTGGTCCATGGATGATGTGGCATAACGGCCTCTTTTGTGAGAATGATGATTCCCATTTTGTTCTGAAATTTTCTGAGTGCTGCCTGAAGGTGAAGATGATGCCATTTTTCTGCGTGTGGGAGTGTTGCTGCTTGTGGGTTCTGTCAGATTTAATTTTAAAAGGGTTTGTTGTAGTTCATCTGCTGATCTGCTTCTGTAAATTGTACCTTGGTAGTTAAATCTGACTGAAAAGGGGAAGCCCCATTGATACATAATGTTGTGGCGTTGCAGTTCCATTAGTTGGGGTTTCATGGATCGTCTTTTAGTAATAGTAAGTTGGGATAGGTCAGCAAAAATTTGATAATTGTGTCCATGAAAATTAAGTTCCTTTTTTTCTCTTGCAGCAATTAGTATTTGTTCTTTCGTTCTGTAATAATGAAATTTTGTGATTATATCACGTGGGGGTCCATCTTTCTTTTTGGCTGTGAGGGCTCTGTGTACTCTGTCCAGTTCTAAACGTTCAATAGGGATATCTGGCTTTAGTTCTTGTAATAGAGCAGTAATAGTAGATTGCAGGTCTGTCACAGTTTCAGGTATTCCCCTTATGCGCAAGTTTGAACGTCTGGCTCTATTTTCGTAATCTTCGAGCTTAGTTTGAAGTATTAAATTCTCTTTTTTTAATTGTTCCAATTCTGTTATATTTTCTTGGGTTGTAATTTCAATTTCATCCATTTTTATTTCTAAGGCTGCGGTGCGGTTTCCCAGCTCTCTTATTTCTTTGGTTAGGTTTTTTGTTATTTGGTCTGAGGTTTGTTTAAAAGCCTTATGAAGCATCTTTTCAAATTGTAATAATATTACTGGGGATACTGAGGAGGCTTGTGGAGAAGTTTGTGAGAGGATTTGTTCTGTATCTGACTCAAATGGAGAGTCTTGCTGTGACATTTTCTGTCTGTGAGAGCGCCCTGATGCTGTATCTTGTGAGGTGACTGGAGCTGCTTCAGCTGCAGTGAGTGCCTGTGAGCTCTTTGTGAGGTGATTTTTATTTCTGCCACGGTTTCCTCCCAGTACCATATTTCCTGCCCAAACTTTCACAGTTTGTTCCCAGGGGCAAAAAGGTTCAAATGGATACCTTTTGAGTCTGCAGGCTCCGCTTTGTCCTTCTCTTCTCTTCTCAGCGGTGTGGAGCTCTAACAATGCATGTCTGCTCCGCTAGGCTCCGCCTCCTGCCCCCCCGTTTTTTTTTTTTTTTTTTAACCACCTCAATACAGGGCACTTAAACCCCCTTCCTGCCCAGACCAGTTTTCAGCTTTCGGTGCTCTCACACGTTGAATGACCATTACTCAGTCGTGCAACACTGTACCCAAATGAAATTTGTGTCCTTTTTTTCACACAAATAGAGCTTTCTTTTGGTGGTATTTAATCGCTAACAGGTTTTTTATTTTTTGTGCTATAAATAAAAAAGACCGTAAATTTTGTGAAAAATTGCCTTTTTCTTTGTTTTTGTCTTAAAATTTAGCAAATTAGTAATTTTTCTCCATAAATTTTGGCCAAAATTTATACTGCTATATATCTTTGGTAAAAATAACCCAAATTAGTGTATATTATTTGGTCTTTGTGAAAGTTATAGAGTCTAAGAACTATGGTGCCAATCACTGAAAATTGAAAACATCTGATCAGGCCTTCAGTACATCAGGTGAATCTCATTTTTTGAGGTACTAACAAGTCAGAAAAGTACAAATACCCCCCAAATGACCCCTTTTTAGAAAGTAGACATTCTAAGGTATTAAGTAAGTAGCATGGTGAGTTTTTTTAAGTTGTAATTTTTTCCCACAATTCTTTGCAAAAGAAGATTTGTTTTTTTTTTTTGTTTTTTGTTTTTTCAAAATTGTCATATTAACTGGTTATTTCTCTCACAGAGCATATGCATACAACAAATTACACCCCAAAATACATTCTGCTACTCTTACCGAGTATGAGCATACCACATGTGTGGGACTTTTACACAGCCTGGTCACATACAAAGGCCCAACATTTAAGTAGCACCATCAGGCGATCTACAAGCATAAATTGCACATCTCATGTCTCAACCACCTATTACACTTTTGAAGGCCCTGGAGCACCAGGACAAAGGAATTGCCCACAAAATGACCCCATTTTGGAAAGCAAACACCCCAATGTATAATCTATGAGGCATAATGAGTCTTTTGAATGGTTAATTTTTTTCCCAGAAGTTTTTGGAAAATGTGGAAAAAAAATAAAAACTTTTTTTTTTTTTTTTTTTTTACACAAAGTTGTCCATTTATAAGATATTTCCAACACATAGCATAAACGACACCCCAAAATACATTCTGCTACTCCTCCTGAGTATGGGGATACCATATGTGTGAGACTTTTACACAGCTTGGCCACATACAGAGGCCCAACATCCAAGTAGCACCATCAGGCGTTCTAGGAGCATACATTACATAGATAATTTCCTGGCAACCTATCATTTTTGAAGGCCCTTCATATTTCTAACACATAGCATGTACATACCAAGAGTTACTATCCAAAATAAATTCTATTGCGGAAAGGATTAAAAAAAAAAGTATTACCTGTGCTTTTAGTAGTGTCCACAGAAGAGAGCACTGGTCCAGGCAGCAGTCAGGGATGTGCTTAGCGACAGCAATAGTAATTATCCAGGCAGCAAGCAGGAATATTGTCTATAGTCAGCACAAGGATATTGTCAGCACAGCCAAAGCATTTGTCCATAGAAATTGTCCAGGCAGAGACAGCCAGCACAGCCATAATATTGGTCCTGGTACACTGTTACCTGCAGACACTCATTATTGTACCGCTCTCCAGCCCTTCATAAACATACTGCCTCTTGCTACAGCGAATTATTTGCATAGTCCTGGTAGCAGGCAGAGGTGTGGTCCGTTCATGCGGCAGGCAAAGGCATGATGGCAGTAAGTCAGCAGAAGGCTGATGGCCACAATCGAGTAAGACCTGTGCACAGGGGCACAGGGGTAGAGGCTTCGACCCACCCAAATCTCTATGAAGCCTCCGGACTCCAGACCCTAATCAGTAAATTACAAAACCCGGAGAAAACAAAAAAAATTGTTATCTCCATCAGGAAAAACTATTCTGGAGCCCCTCACATATGTGAGACCCCTGTGTACTATAGTAGCAGGGCAACAGATCACTCCAAGCGGTAGGCAAAAGCATAGTCCATAAAACAGGCCAGGGTCAGTTAACGTGCAAGCAGTCCAAGCGGTAGGCAGAAGCATAGTCCATAAAACAGGCCAGGGTCAGTTAACGTGCAAGCAGTCCAAGCGGTGGGCAGAAGCATAGTCACAAAACAGGCCAGGGTCAGTTCACGAGCAAGCAGTCCAAACGGTGGGCAGAGGCATAGTCAAAACAGGCCAGGGTCAGTTCATGTGGAAGCAGTCCAAACAGTAGGCAGAGGCATAGTCAAAAAGCAGGCCAGGGTCAGTTCACGTTGAAGACAGTGGCATGGTTATTTGGGGAAGCATGGAAAATGATCAGCGAAAATGGGGAAAATATGGGCTAATAATTTAGGGATGTATGATGCAGTTCGAAGTATTCACTAATGCAAAGGCCAGGTTGGGAGGGACACTAGGGAAAATGGAAGCTGGTATCTTTTCGAAAACCTCTTCTGCTGCACACACGACATCTTTTTTGCCGTCTTCGGTCTGCTTCTGATGGTGGAATGTTGTACGGGAAGTGGTGTTCATGAAGTCGGCTAACAGCATCAGAACGAAGTCCTTCTGGGGGGGGTCTTTGTTGATAGATGAGGGACGTGACTACTACTTCTATGAATTTTAGGAAGGGGGCGGGGCTTTCTGTGGATTTTGTGTAGACTATGTAGGAATTGTAAATGGCCAAATGGATTAGATAAATTGCTACCTTCTTGTACCAGAATCGGGACCTCCTTATTGACAAATAGGGCTGAATCATTTGGTCATTGAAATCCACCCCCCCCCCCCCCCCAATGTAGAGATTATAGTCTTGGACACATGTCGGTTTTTCAATGGGAACTCGTCTTCGCTGAACTACAACTGTAGTGTCATCATGAATGGTAGACATCATGTGCACGTTATCCTGTCTCCTGTTATCCTTCCACCTCAAGGCCAGCACTTCATTGCATCTGAGTGCTGCTCTTTCCCACCTTTGCAGCTTTTTGTTCACTATGGATTGTGGGAAGCCCTTCCTATTTTTTCTTGAGGTTCCGCAGGCCAGGGTTTTTTCGATATATAGGTGTCTGAAAAGGGGCAGGCTGGTACAAAAGTTGTCCAGGTATATATGATAGCCTTTTTTTCAGAAGTGGGTAAGCCAGGTCCCATACGATTTTTCTAGTTGTGCCCATGTAGGCCGGGCACTCAGGGGGCTGGAGCTGGGAATCTCTTCCTTCATTTATGTGGAACGCATATAGATATCCCGTGGCTCTCACACAGCTTGTAAAATTTGACTCCGTATTTGGCCTTTTTGCTAGGAATATATTGTTTTATTCCTAGCCGGCCTGAAAATGGTACCAGGGACTCATCCACACATATATTCTCCTCGGGGACATAGAGTTCAGCAAATCATTGGGAAAATAAATTTATCAGTGGGCGAATCTTGTATAGCTTATCGGAATTTGGATGATTGCGGGGAGGGCACTGGGTGTTGTCATTAAAATGAAAGAATCTCATAATCATCTCATATCGGGACCTGGACATTGCGGCAGAATACATGGGAATATGGTGGATGGGGTTAGTGGACAAATAGGTATGGCCTTCATTTTTTTTTGTAAGCCCCATATTTAGGGTGAGGCCCAAAAACAATTTGAACTCCTCCAAATTCAAATCTCTCCACTCAAACGGACAGGCATAAGATGATTGGGGGTTGCTGGCAATATACTGCTGGGCATACAAATTTGTCTGGTCCACAATGAACTGCAGCAAAGTGTTGGGCAAAAACAGGTGAAAAAATTTGATCTCTGTGAAATTTTGGGTGTTGGCCTTCACACCTGGCTGTGCTGTGAAAGGGGGAATAATTAGTGATCCCGAGTTGGAAGGCAGCCATGTTGGGTTGGCAAGACTATCTGGCATGTATGTAGCGGCCCTGGCTCTTGTGGGACGTGACACTCCAGTAGTTGGGGGAGTTGAATTTCCTGTGCTGGTACTCAGGTGTGATGTGGCAGCACTGGTACTGGGCATTTGTGCGCGGGGCCTATCTCTGGTGGCAGCACTGGTAGTGGGCCTTTGTTCCTGGGGCCTATTGCTGGCGGCAGAGCTGGTACTGGGCCTGAGAATATAATCCTGGTTGATGGCGGCTTCCTGGTTTCCAGAGTGTCGTGCCCTTTTAGGAGGGACCCATTCTTCATCCGAATCATTGCTACTCTCGATCGGTTCAAATGCCGAATTGGATTCGAAATCAGAATTGGACTCTGATGAGAACTCCCCGGTGCTCTCATCAGTCGTAGAGAGGATCTGGAATGCCTCCTCACTAGTATATCCTCTTTTGGACATGGCTGTGTGGCGGGTAGCTGTGCGATGGGTGACAGATGGGTGGCAGGTGATGGTCACTGATGGGCTGTGCGATGGGTGGCAGGTGACGTTCACTCAGAGGTGATGGTGTGATGGACGATGGTCACTGATGGGTGACAGGCAATGGTAACTAATGGGTGACAGGCCACGGACGGTGACGGGTAATGGTCACAGATAGTTGACAGGCGACGGTCACTGATGGGTGACAGGTGCACTGCTGATGGTCACGGTCACTGATGGGTGACAGGTCACGGATGCTAACAGGTGATAGTCACAGATTGTTGACAGGCGACGGTCACTGACAGGCGACGGTCACTGATGGGTGACGGGTGCACCGCTGATGGTCACTGATGGGTGACGGGTGACAGGGCACGGTCACTGGTGGGTGACGGGTGACAGGGCACGGTCACTGATGGGTGACGGTTTCACCGCTGATGGTCACTGATGGCAGTCTCTTATGTGACAGGTGCACTTTTGGGGTGACAGATGACAATTGGGGGGGGCGATGGGACAGGTGTGGTGTTGGTGCAGACACTACAATACATAGATCTGTAACTCACTGCTCCTGGCTCTTCTCTCCTCACACTGGAAACAGTGTGTGAGGAGAGAAGGGCTAGTAACAGCTAGTAACAGCTCTTTGTTTACAGTTAGTGATCGGCTGTGAATGTATCACAGCCGATCACATGGTACACAGCCCTGGCCAATGGCTGTGTACTATCATCGGTGATGAGCAGTGTTCCCGGGAACACGCCGCCACCGACGTGCACATGTGCCGTGCAATGCGGGGATGTACCATTAGTGAATGGCCGTGACTTCATCACGGCAATCACGTGGTAAACAGCCATTCCCAGTGGCTGTTCACCCCTGTCGGTAATGAGCGGCGTCTCAGTGACACGCCGCCACCGACAGTACAGGGCTGCGCGCTCACGATCGCGCGCATGCCCTGTTTAAACGGGCTCACGTCATATGAAGTCCGCCCAGAACAAGAGGCTTACTGTCCCGCCGTCATATGACGGTGGGTGGTAGGCTAGTGGTTAAAGCACAAAACTGTTTTTTTTCCCAAAAAAAGTGTTCGAATATTTGTTGCGAGATAAAAAGTTGCAACGACCACCATTGTATTCTCTAGGGTCTTTGCTAAAAAAACATATACAATGTTTTGGGGTTCTATGTAGTTTTCTAGCAAATAAATGATCATTTTTACATGTAGGAGAGAAATGTCAGAATTGGCCTGGGTGCTCCAGAACGCCTGAACGTGCTCCGTGTATGTTGGGCCTCTGTATGTGGCCATGCTGTGTCTCACACATGTGGTATCACCATACTCGGGAGTAATAGCAGAATGTGTTTTGGGGTGTAATTTGTGGTATGCATATGCTGTGTGTGAGAAATAACCTGCTAATATGACAATTTTGTGAAAAAAAAAAAAAAAATCTTGATTTTGCAAAGAATTGTGGGGAAAAAAAATGACAACTTCAAAAAACTTATCATGCATCTTTCTAAATACCTTGGAATGTCTTCTTTCCAAAAATGGGGTCATTTGGGGGGTATTTGTACTTTTCTGGCATTAGATAGACCGTTAGTACTTCAGATGTGATCAATTTTCAGATATTGGCACCATAGCTTTTGGACTCTATAACTTTCACAAAGACCAAATAATATACAATGATTTGGGTTATTTTTTACCAACGATATGTAACGGTATAACTTTTGGCCAAAATATATGAAGAAAAATTACTAATTTGCAAAATTTTATAACAAACATAGAAAAATGCATTTTTTTTTACAGAATTATCGGTCTTTTTTCTTTTATAGCACAAAAAATAAAGAACCCAGGGGTGATTAAATACCACCAAAAGAAAGCTCTATTTGTGTGAAAAAAAGGGCAAAAATTTCATATAGGTACAGAGTAATTGTCATTCAAAATGTGAGAGCACCCCCTTAATAACCAGACCAATTTTCAGCTTTCGGTGCTTTCACATTTTGAATGACAATTACTCAGTCATGCAACACTGTACCTGTATGAAATTTTTGTCCTTTTTTCACACAAATAGAGCTTTCTTTTGGTGGTATTTAATCACCCCTGGGTTCTTTATTGTTTGCGCTATAAAAGAAAAAAGACTGATAATTCTGTAAAAAAAAAATGCATTTTTCTTTGCTTCTGTTATAAAATTTAGCAAATTAGTAATTTTTCTTCATATATTTTGGCCAAAAGTTATACCGCTACATATCGTTGGTAAAAAATAACCCAAATCGTTGTATATTATTTGGTCTTTGTGAAAGTTATAGAGTCCAAAAGCTATGGTGCCAATATCTGAAAATTGATCACACCTGAAGTACTGACGGTCTATCTAATTTCTTGAGACCCTAACATGCCAGAAAAGTACAAATACCCCCCAAATGACCCCATTTTTGGAAATAAGACATTCCAAGGTATTTAGAAAGATGCATGATGGGTTTTTTGAAGTTGTCATTTTTTTCCCACAATTCTTTGCAAAATCAAGTTTTTTTTTTTTCTTTTTCACAAAATTGTCATATTAGCAGGTAATTTCTCACGCACAGCATATGTATACCACAAATTACACCCCAAAACAAATTCTGCTATTAATCCCGAGTACGGCGATACCACATGTGTGAGACTTTTATACAGCGTGGCCACATACAGAGGCCCAATATGCACGGAGCACCTTCAGGCGTTCTGGAGCACCCAGGCCAATTCTGACATTTCTCTCCTACATGTAAAAATCATAATTTATTTGCTAGAAAATTACATAGAACCCCAAAACATTATATATGTTTTTTTAGCAAAGACCCTAGAGAATACAATGGCGGTCGTTGCAACTTTTTATCTTGCACGGTATTTGCGCAGAAATTTTTCGAACGCGTTTTTTTGGGAAAAAAAAAACAAAACAAAACAGTAAAGTTAGCCCAATGTTTTTGCATAATGTGAAAGATGAAGTTATGCCAAGTAAATAGATGCCTAACATGTCACCCTTAAAAATTGCACACGCTTGTGGAATGGCGCCAAACTTAGCTACTTAAAAATCCCCATAGGCGACGCTTTCAAATTTTTTACTGGTTACATGTTTTGAATGACAGAGGAAGTCTAGGGCCAAAATTATTGCTCTCGCTCTACCGATCGCAGCAATACCTCACATGTGTGGTTTGATTGCCATTTTCATATGTGGGCGGGACTTACGTATGCATTCACTTCTGCATGCGAGCACACAGGGAAATTTTTTTCTTTTTTTATTGTTCATTTTACTTTATTTATTTTAGTTTGACGCTTTTGTCCAAAAAATAAATTTTTTGATCACTTTTATTCCTATTACAAGGAATGTAAACAAAGTTGTCCATTTATACAATATTTCTAACACATAGCATGTACATACCAAAAATGACACCCCAAAATAGATTCTCAAAACTCCTCCTGAGTACGGCGATACCACGTGTGAGACTTCCACAGCCTGGCCACATACAGAGGCCGAGTACAGCAGAGTATGGCTGAGCATGGCAGAGCATGACCGAGTATGGCTGGGTATGGCAAAGTATGGCTGGGTATCACCAGGTATGGCAAAGTATGGCAGAGTATGGCTGGGTATTGCAGAGTATGGCTGGGTGTGGCAGATTATTGCAGAGTATTGCGGGGTATTGTGGGGTATTGCAGAATATTGCAGGGTGTTGCAGAGTATTGCAGAGTATTGCAGTGTATTGTGGGGTATTGCAGAGTACTGCAGGGCATTGCTGAGCATGGATGGATGGATCCATGGATGTGACTGCACATGTCACAGAGCAGCGCTGTGGGCACTACAGATCCAGCCCACAGTGCTGCTGCCATCCAATCCCTCCCCCTCTGTACCAATCGGTACAGAGAGGGGAGAGAGAAACCGGCGTCATGACATGAAGCCGGTTTGTTTACATTTGATCGGTCCGTCACTTGACGGAGCGATCACATGGTAAACGGCCGCGATCAGCGGCCATTTACCGTGACCCATGATGCGCTGGGTCCTCTGGACCCGGCGGTCACGGATATTCCCGTGTGTGCGCTCCAGGGGGCGCGAGGGAGCCGTTTTCCAAGATCACGTCATAGTACGTGCTCCCAGAGTTATCCAACCCTGCAGCCGTCATTTGGCTATGGGCCGGTTGGTAACTGGTTAAGGGGGTTTAAGTGCCCAGTGGTCAAGTGGTTAAAATTGTAGGCTTTACACTGCACAGGTACATATGCTTAGAAAACTGTTGCTTTGTTTAAGTGCATGCAAATGGACTTTGATCTTTGGCCTGTAGTTGGAGATTTGATGCACATAGCCAAGGGCTAACACAGTTGCAAATAGTATTATGTGTTCTTGCTCATCGGGTGCAATCACTTTAGACATAAAGAGACAGATTGAAAGATACTGGTGGGCGTGTACTTCTATTGGGCGTGTGTCAGTGTGCTGACAATACAACCTATCTTATATAAAGGGTGTAAGGGCTTACCTTGGTTGGTGTCCATAGTGCAGAGATGTATGCTCACCCTTGCAAATACACACAGCCCACAGTAACAAGGTAAGAAGCTACCCGGGCTGTGAATCTCTGCACGGGTGCTTGACAGGAATTTGCCAAAGGATAGTCGAGGTAAAGCCGAAGTCAGGGATTCCAGAAGTCAGAATAAACGATAAACAGAGCCAGGGTCAGAAGCCAGGGTCAGTCTTGGAACACTGTAACTTGAACACAGGAACCTTTGGCAAAACAAGAGAAAATGAACTGACAAAGCCCTCAGAGTGAGGCAGAGTTTTATACCCAGCTGATTAGGTAAACTGCCTCAGCTGAACCAGGAGTGACAGGTACTAATTTGAGTATAGCCCTCAGTACTTCATACAGAACTAGGCAAAGCTGGAAAGCAGGCTGAATAAAAATCTGAGGAGTGGCTCAGAGGCAAAGCAACAGGGGCAGCAAACAGAAGACCATGGGTTCAACACTTCCTTGAGCTACTTGGGGCGCAACCACGCCTGGCCATCTGCTTGGCAGCAGGGTCGGGACTGTGACAGTCCCCCCCCCCCCATAGAAACGCCCTCTGGGTGTGGACAGGTGGCTCCTCACAGGCATAGTCCTCAAGGTCCAAACCACTCTCCTCACCAGAGCAGCCAAGCACTTCGTGGCCTGACAGGAGGAATGTTCTGCCATAGGCATCCATGCCATACATACAGTACTCATCAAGCCATCGGGGAAACAAAGTACCAACAGCAGTGTAGGGACCATGACAATTTTCAAAAGTAGTTTCTGTACTACTTTTTGGCAACTTCGGGGTGCGATTTTTATTGACATCAGTGCAGAAACCTGCATAGATGTCTCTGAAATTCTCCCTGCAGTTGGGACTGACATGCGGGAATAAAATCATGTGAGTTCAGCTGAACTTGCACGCTTTCCTCCCGCAGTCGGTGTGAACCAAGGCTCAAACTGGGCCTTTGTAATTAAGCTTCTGCTAACCCAGGAACACCATTTCTTATTGAACTCTCTTAAGTTTACCTTCAAATATCATTATATGTAGAAATACGGATTCGCATATCTGCAAATAAACAAAAATAAAAAAATTCTAATCGTGGTTGCGATCAAATATTCACAGCTGAAATCAAAAGAGCCTGGTTTCACCTTCTGACCCAGAAATGAGTCATTGTAATCACCCGGAAGTTCCTGTGCTGGTCAGGATCTCCATCTAGGTGGACATGACGAGTTCCCTCTTTAGCAAAGAGGGGGTGCTGTTCATTTGCTGGGTAAGTGTATGATATGTATTTGTGCTTACTCAATGTGGGGGTGGATGTGGTAGTTAGATTTGGTGTGGGTGGGGTTCATTGATTTGTTTGGCATCACCACACATTTGCTTCTGGCCCATGTGCACACCTCACTTCCTGCATTTGTTTTTCTGATGTTAATCAGTAAGGACTGTGCGAATATAAATGAGAGCTCCTTTCTATTAAAATATATATGACTTATTTCACAGTTGGGCGACTTTTCCAGCAAATTTGGACCTTTGAGTTGTATGACAAGTTGTACCTCATGATTCTCAATGATAACCATTCATATCTGTGAAGTTGCAACAACTTCAAAGTAGTCCCTTTACTACTTTTGTCACTTTCATGTGACTTGGTGTACATAGGGCGCAATATTACACAGGCATTCCCAGAAGTTGGGGCCAAGTTGCAGCAGCAAAGTGGCAGCAAAATAGTGTGACTTTCAGGTCGCAGCAGTGTGAATGAGATTCAGGGATAATACCTTTGAATTAGGCCCTATTCTCACTTGTGCATTCTGCAAGTGGGTCAAATTCATCCCTGCACTGCTTTGGTTTGACTTTGATGCGACTTGAGGTCCATATACCGCAAGATTACACAGGCATTGGTCACACAACTGCACACGGGGCCTAATTCAAAAGTGTTATCGATGAATCTCATTAGGTTCCTTTCACACTTGGCCGACTTTGCATACAACTTGAGGTCCATAAGGCCCCTTTCACACTTGTGCAACCTGAAAGTCCCACGATTTTGCAGCGCTTTTTGCCACAAATTTGATGTGATCTGAAGCAATGCCAGTGTGATCTTGAGGTCTATGGATGCAGGAGTCGCAGGACAAGTCACGCAAGTGTGAAAGGGGCCTTAGGGCCGGCTCACACTGCTGTGTTGTCCGACATCGGATGTAATTTGCCCCGCACACGATGTCTGTGTGATGCAAACTCAGCCATACAGATTGTATGGTTGAATTTGCATCACATTCAGACCAAACTCGCACAGGACCTTTTTTTGGTCCGCAGCAGAATCAGATCGCATGGGTGTTGTCTGAATTTGCAGTTCTGCGATATGTGAACTGATTTAGAGGTGTCATTAGCTTTCTACTAACACTCCCAGCAGTTCGCATATGGCAGTGTGAACTGCCTGCGATTTGTATGTGATGGGGAACCTGCACTGGATTCGCTCCAGTGTGAACTGGCCCTGACCCTAGGTTCACAACTATGCATTTTTTAGTGCGTTTTGCAGTTTGCAGAAACACTCTACACTCCATTTAACATGGTTTCCTATGGTACTAGTTCACACCCATTTTTGGAAATGGTCGGGGACTTTTTTCACGTGATTTGCGAGTAATAGATTTCAATGGAAATGCACTAGGAACGAAACTGTTGCGTTTGTGATGCGTTTGATGTGTTTTGCAGATATTATTTTCACATTGTATATAGCTGGTTGCTAACCGGGTGGCCGGGAAGCCCTTTAACAAGGGGGCCCCCAGATCCCGGCCCCCCATGTGAATGGGTATCGGGTACATTGTACCCCTACACATTCACCAAAAAAAGCAGTGAAATGTGACAAAAGAAGACAATAGCTGGTTTTTGACAATTCCTTTATTAAAAATGTCTTCTTTTTTTCCCCCGCTTCTTCCTCCATCTTCCTCTGGTCTTCCTTCGGTTTTCTCCTTCTTCCCCCAGCTTCTTCTTCCCCCGCTTATTCCTCCTATTTCCTCCGCTCCTACTTCTTGTCTTCTATATCATCCTCCGGCTTCTTCTTCCTTGCTTCATCCTCCAGTCTTTCTCCTCCGCCGCTCCCGCCACGACCTGCTGAACATGAAAACAACAAACCTCCTCCGGCGCTGCGGCCAGCCGATCTCCATAGTGCACATATCATATATAACTATGGGGCGTGGCCGCCGGATGATGTCAGCATGAGACCTCACCCCTTGTGACATCACTGAACCACCATGCCTCGGGCAGTGAAGTCACAAGGGGCGGGCTCTCTGAGTGACATCATCTGCCCCATTGAAGCATCGGAGGAGTTTGTTTTTTGAATGGTCAGCGGGAGCGGCGGAAGAGAAAGACCGAAGGATGGACCGGGGGAAGAAGAAGCCGGAGGAAGAAGCGGAGGAGGATGGAGGAAGAAGTGGGGGAAGAAAAAGCTGGAGGAAGAAGGAGAAAACCGAAGGAAGACCGGAGGAAGATGGAGGAAGAAGCGGGTGAAAGAAGAAGACATTTTTAATAAAGGAATTGTCAAAAACCGGCTATTGTCTTTTGACACATTTCACAGCTTTTTTTGGTGAATGTGTAGGGGTACAATGTACCCGATACCCATTCACATGGGGGGGCCTGGAACTGGGGGCCCCCTTGTTAAAGGGGGCTTCCAGATTCCAAAAATCCCCCCGCCCGCAGACCCCCACAACCACCGGGCACCCTCCCCATGTTGAGGGCATGTGGCCTGGTATGGTACAGGTGGGGGATGGGGCGCTCGCTCGTCCCCTCCCTTTTCTGACCTGCCAAGCTGCTTACTCAGATAAGGGTCTGTTATGGAGTTCCCCTTAATAGCCATACCAGACTCAAAGGACCTGGTATGGACTGGTGGGGGAAACCTACGCCATTTTTTTTTTTTTACTCTATATTGCTGGGAACTGGCAATTCATTACAGCGGCGAGCAATTCTGAATGACATTTTTCTTTTAGAAATGTCATTTTGCTGCAGTGCAGTAATAAACATGGGAAAGATGCGCTAATTTACAGGCATACTATAGACACCCCCAGGCACGATATTTAAAGGAATTTTTCATTTTTATTGTTTCACTTTAAGAATTATTAAAGTGGTTGTAAACCCTTACAGACCACTTTGACCTACAGGTAAGCCTAGATTAAGGCTTACCAGTAGGTCCAAGAAATACCTCCTAAACCTACATGGTTTAGGAGATATTTGCAAAAAGACAGGCACCGCTGTCTAAGGCGCATGCGCTGTAGACAGCGGCGTGCAGGCGCACTGAGCATGCCGCTGCTAACGGTGATATGCCGTTAGTGGCGGCTCCCGTGCGCATGTGCGGGAGTGACAATATTGCGGCTCTGGCCAATCACAGTGCTGGAGCCACGATACCCGGAAAAAAGATGGACGCTCCGTAGCAGAGGGGACATCGCAGGCTCCTGTGTCAGGTAAGTGACACATAATGGACTGCTATGCGATGCATAGTAGCCCATTATGCTTTACCTTTGCAGGGAAACAAAGAGGAAGTAAACCCATCAGGGTTTACTTCCTCTTTAAAATCACTGCTCCTGAAAAAACGACCATTTTAAAAACATTTTTTTCCAATTGATACATGTCCCCTGGGGCAGGACCCAGGTCCACATACACTTTTTATGGCAAAGAACTTGCATATAAGCTTTCTGTGAGAACTTTGGATTTTGCAGGTTCGAGCCCCATTGACTTCCACTATTCCTATATGTGATCTGACAGGCATGTGATCGGCCAGATCGTTATCTTCCAAGAGGGATAAGAGGTCATCAAGAATCACATCATCCAAAATTTGAGATTGTTTTATAGTTTCAATATTTTTTATTATAAGTTTTCACATACATAGTTAGCAGTACATGGGGTAAATTGTCAGATGCTCCAGCAGGAGCATAGACCATAACTCATAAAACTCATGGTTATTGAAATGTTTTAATAACAATTTGCGAGCAAAGAGTTGGAGATCTTTGATGACCTCAAATTTATCTAAATCTTGATCAGGTAAAAAAACTCAGGTCTTTTTGTAAGATCCAAATTTCCTCCTCTGACATATTGTGTTTAGAAAGATTAATAGAAAGATTGATAGAGACAAGGACTCTATTCCCTTCTCCTTCCCTGTCTTGGAAGTGTGCTGGTTGTTTTTTACCAGGTCTAAAGAAAATTCCTACTTGTGTAGTAAGTGTATTATCCCCATCTTTTTGAACCATGAAGCCCAAAACAATTAGAAAGATAACCATCACCATATGAATTAGTAGTCACAGGACTGTTATCACTACCTGATTTACCTGAACCCAAAATAAGGGGGTGTCCAGACAAAGGGGTAATGACAAATAAGTAGATTCCACTGTGCGCTTTTTTGATTATCGTGTGTAAGATCCACCATTTTAACAGCGCCTTTTGGTGTTACGTGAACTTCTGTGTTTGGAACTACCCTTGGAGGAGAAAGAAGCAGAGGAATTATATGAAGCATAGGAAGCAATTGAATCCTGATTAATAAAGGGTTTATTCACAAATTTCCTTTTAAAGCTGGAGTGGTCTTGACTCCACTTGTATGTATGTCCTTCCTGAAAGGCCACCTTGTCTCTCCAAAACTTTTCTCTTTTTTCATTAGAATATCCTTAATAAACTTCTCCAGGTGCAATTTTCGTTTATTTTCCTTATTTTCACTATACAGAACTTGCACCTTTAGGGGTGTAAGTTGTGTGTTAAGTTTGTCTATTTCTCTCTCAAGTGCAGCTAGGCATTTTTTATATTCAGTGATCAATAGAATCATCATATTTTTCAAGCATGTTTTTAAGATTTCTTTGCCATTCTTTTTTGAAGTTGGCATCCACATCAAGTGTGGGGAAGATTTGTACCCATAAACCAAACAGGTTTATATCTTCTTTTACATAAGTTTCAAATGACATAATGGGGCTGATTTACGCAAGTGCAACGCACATTTTCATATTTACGAAGCGGTGCTCCGGGAACAGAACACAAATCCCCCATTTACTATAGCGATCTCAGCACATGGGAGAATGCAATCTGTGCACCACTATGGACATGGAGCATGGCAGCTTCCATTCAAAATTAACAGAAGATGGAGGTGCCAATATTATGGGGTGATGTGAGGGGGGTGCAAGGAAGTTTAGTAACAACTGCCCAAGTAACAAATATGCCCAAAATAGAATGAGAAAGTAACTTTTTTAGCGAAAGCCTACTGTGCTTGCAAGTACATTTAGAACTGCGTGAGATCAATGTAAGTACTGCGCATGCGCACAAGGCTCTTGCGCTCATTCAAATACGTTTGTTCACTGCATGGCCAAAATCTTAGTAAATGTCAAGAAGCGCAAATGGGTTGAATGGGCGCACCACTAAACTTGATGGGGTTTTTTTTATGCTGGTTCACCTTTATGTATTTTTTTAAGGAGATTTGCACACAAGTCATGTTAGCACATTACGTTGCCAACATGTGACATGCACCTTGTTAAAATTATGTAAAAAGACTCTCGCTCCTCTAGCTCCACATAAAAGGGCATTTAACCTTCCCCCTCTAATGCATATGATTTCCTTGGGCTAGCTTTTTCTTTTAAAGGGGAACTCCACACTCCATTCTCCAATGCTCTTGTCTCCACCCAATACCCCTTGGATTTCCATGGGCTAACTTTTGCTTTTATAGGGGAACTCAACACTCCACTCCGTTCTCAAAAGGCTGTGAGCTGCCTTCACCAATCCAAACCTCATCCTTTTTCTGAGAATACAACAGGGCCAACTAGGAAAGGAGCGAGAAGAGCGATCGCCCAACCCCCTCCTGAACCATACAAGGCCACAAGCACTCAACATAGCTAGCTGTGTTTGGGGCATGTTGGGCTCAGCCCAATACCAACCAGAAAGCACCTTGTACCCACTAGTTTAAAGGGGCTTTCCACATTCTGTAAAGCCCCCTGTCTGCAGCCCCCCACAACCCCAGCCTCTGAATAAGGGAACAAGGTGGTTGACTTTTGGGGTGCTCAAGCCCCTCCTGCCCCCAAGCATCCACCCCCCTTTCATGAACTGGCTTGCTGTATGCTTGGCTAGGGGTTTGTTAGTGTGTGGGAGGGGCACAGTCTTTTTTTTAGATTGGGGTGGGATTTTTCATGTGGGGGTTCTCATTTTAAGCCTTAACATACCCAAATGGCCTTTTATGTATTGGGAGCATTTTTTTGTTTTGGGTTAAAATCTTGCAGCTGCAATGTTGATTTGTAAGTTTTCTCTAAAGCCATACATCTTTGAAGCAGCACTTTGGATACATGCTACAGATGCACCACTTTACAGGCAGAGTAAGCCCCCCAACCCCCCCCCCCCCCAAGCTACTAGCTTTTAAGCAATTTTGCATTTTTAAAGGCACTTTTCCTTGTTTAATTTTTGGGGTTGTCCAAATTGGTGACCTTTATATGTCCCCATTTTAATGCCAATAACTAGAAGATAAGCCAGCCAAGTGGGGACTAGAAAAATTAACAAGTCAGTTCCCATAGACTGCAATGGTATTTGTTGTATAACTTTTGCCCATGTTAGGCTCTTTGTTTGCCCTCCTGGTCCGGGGGTTGTTTGTTCCATCTATAATTTTGTAGCATGGTGGATGATGTGCTTAAATTTGGACAGGGGGTGGCTTATTTTGTGCTATCTGCATTTGGGTTGGTCTGGGCATGCAGAGGGACTTTGATTTTTTCAGCTTTTTGAGTGTAAACAGCACTTGGATGTTTCTGGGCATGCTCAGAGAGTGTGTTTTTTGGGTTAGTAATTTAAGTACATCCTAAACAGGTGCACCCACTTTAAAGTTCCGTGTCTACACCTAGTTTTTAAACTAGGTGATGGGGGGAGGGTCCAGAGGTAGAGATAGTCAGCGCGGAATATATTCCAGAGGGTAGTAATGGGGGCATTAGTGGTAAGTTGACCAAAGCATAAAAACACAAGGAAAGTATAGTAGCAAGTCCTAGTTGCAATCTCGAAACACCCAATACGAGGACAATATGCGACCGGTCTAAACTATGTGGCATGTTCACCAATGCCAGGAGCGTGGCAGACAAAATGGGTGAACTAGAGCTACTGTTGTACGTGGAGGATTTGGATTTTGTGGGAATTTCAGAGACCTGGTTCAACAGCTCTCATGATTGGCTGGCAAACATTCAAGGGTATACCCTTTACCGCAAGGATAGAAAGGGTAAAAAAGGGGGAGGGGTATGCCTATATATCAAGAATAATGTACAAGTAAATGTGAGAGATGACATCACTGAGGGAGCTAGGGAGAAGGTGGAATCCTTATGGGTAGAGCTCCAAAGGGATGAAGCTAAGGGGAAAATAATACTGGGAGTATGCTATAGGCCCCCTAACCTGAGGGAGGAAGTGGAGACAGATCTCCTATCACAATTTGGATTAGCATCAAGGATGGGAAGTGTTATCATAATGGGGGATTTTAATTATCCAGACATAGACTTGGCGGAGGGAACCGCGCATTCATTTAAGGCTCGCCAGTTCCTCAATGTCTTGCAGTACAATTTTATGGGTCAGATGGTAGACGCACCAACTTGAAATAAAACATTACTGGATCTGCTGATTACCAACAATACAGACCTGATCACGGATGTGGAAATATGGGGCAATTTATGTAACAGCGATCACAGGTCAATTAGTTTCAGTATAAATCACACAAATAGGAAACATAAGGGGAATACAAAGACACTGAATTTAAAAAGAGCCAACTTCCCTAAACTACAAACCTTGCTAAAAGGCATAAATTGGGATAAAATATTAGGAACAAAGAATACGGAGGAGAGATGGGTTTGCTTTAAGAGCATATTAAATAAGGGCATTAGCCAATGTATCCTATTGGGTAATAAATTTAAAAGAGCGAACAAAAGTCCTGGATGGCTTAACTCCAATGTAAAAATGCATATAAAAGCAAAGGAGAAGGCCTTCAAAAAATGCAAGGTTGAGGGATCATCCTCAGCATTCAGTCTTTATAAAGAATGCAACAAGAAATGTAAGGGTGCAATTAGGACGGCTAAGATAGAACATGAAAGACACATAGGGGAGGAGAGCAAAAAAATCCCAAGAAATTCTTTAAGTATGTAAACAGTAAAAAAGGGAGGACAGACCATATTGGCCCCATAAAGAATGAGGAAGGACATCTGATTACAAAGGATGGGGAGATGGTGAAGGTATTGAATTTATTCTTCTCCTCAGTCTTCACGAGGGAATCGGGGGGCTTCAGTAACCAAATCTGCAGTGTTTATCCTCATGACACAACACAGGAAGCACCTCCATGGTTAACAGGGGACAAAATTAAAATTAGACTTGAGAAACCTAACATTAATAAATCACCGGGACCAGATGGCTTGCATCGGAGGGTACATAGGGAACTCAGTCAAGTGATTGCCAGACCGTTGTTCCTAATTTTTACTGACAGTCTACTGACTGGAATGGTACCAGCTGATTGGAAAAAAGCCAATGTAGCACCAATATTTAAAAAGGGCCCAAAATACATCCCTGGGAATTACAGACCAGTTAGCCTAACATCAATAGTATGTAAACTCTTGGAGGGGATGATAAGGGACTATATACAAGATTTTAGTAATGAGAACGGTATCATTAGCAGTAATCAGCATGGATTCATGAAGAATCGTTCTTGCCAAACAAATCTACTAACCTTCTATGAGGAGGTGAGTTGCCATCTAGATAAAGGAAGGCCCATAGATGTGGTGTATCTGGATTTTGGAAAAGCATTTGACACAGTTTCCCATAAACATTTACTGTACAAATTAAGGTCAGTTGGCATGGACCATAGGGTGAGTACATGGATTGAATACTGGCTACAAGGGCGAGTTCAGAGGGTGGTGATAAATGAGGAGTACTCGGAATGGTCAGGGGTGGGTAGAGGGGTTCCCCAGGGTTCTGTGCTGGGACCAATCCTATTTAATTTGTTCATAAACGACCTGGAGGATGGGATAAACAGTTCAATCTCTGTATTTGCAGACAATACGAAGCTAAGCAGGGCAATAACTTCTCCGCACGATGTGGAAACCTTGCAAGAAGATCTGAACAAATTAATGGGGTGGGCAACTACATGGCAAATGAGGTTAAATGTAGAAAAATGTAAAATAATGCATTTGGGTGGCAAAAATATGAATGCAATCTATACACTGGGAGGAGAACCTGTGGGGGAATCTAGGATGGAAAAGGACCTGGGGGTCCTAGTAGATGATAGGCTCAGCAATGGCATGCAATGCCAAGCTGCTGCTAACAAAGCAAACAGAATATTGGCATGCATTAAAAAGGGGATCAACTCCAGAGATAAAACGATAATTCTCCCACTCTACAAGACTCTGGTCCGGCCGCACCTAGAGTATGCTGTCCAGTTCTGGGCACCAGTCCTCAGGAAGGATGTACTGGAAATGGAGTGAGTACAAAGAAGGGCAACAAAGCTAATAAAGGGTCTGGAGGATCTTAGTTATGAGGATAGGTTGCGAGCACTGAACTTATTCTCTCTGGAGAAGAGACGCTTGAGAGGGGGATATGATTTCAATATACAAATACCGTACTGGTGACCCTACAATAGAAATAAAACGTTTTCGCAGAAGAGAGTTTAACAAGACTCGTGGCCACTCATTAAAATTAGAAGAAAAGAGGTTTAACCTTAAACTACGTAGAGGGTTCTTTACTGTAAGAGCGGCAAGGATGTGGAATTCCCTTCCACAGGCGGTGGTCTCAGCGGGGAGCATCGATAGCTTCAAGAAACTATTAGATAAGCACCTGAATGACCACAACATACAGGGATATACAATGTAATACTGACACATAATCACACATAGGTTGGACTTGATGGACTTGTGTCTTTTTTCAACCTCACCTACTATGTAACTATGTAACTATGTACACTGGGTGAACTTGCATTTTGTGTGTTTCATGGACTGTGCATGTGTTTTCAATTGCCTCATTAGCACGCCAGCCTATGTTATATAAAGCTTGCAGAGTGTGTGTGTTGGGGGGGGGCAAGAGAGTACATTTGGGTGTCCTTATAGAGTTTGTAACATATGTATTTTCCCTTTGTATTATGTTTATTATGTCTTTGCAAAACAGATGTGTTTTAGAGTACGTTTTTTTTTACTTTGTTTTATTATTTTGCAAAATCTTCCTCAAGATCATGTGACGATTTTTTTTCGTTCCGATTGTGTGTATGCCCCATCTGACTTTTTACGTCGAAAATTCTGACGGACCTAGAAAGAGGTCTGTTCTAAATTTTTCCGACGGAACCAATTCCTATCGGGAAAACCGCTCGTCTGTATGCTGTTCCGACGTACCAAAAACGACGCATGCTCTGAAGCAAGTACGAGATGGAAGCTATTGGCTACTGGCTATTGAACTTCCGTTTTCTAGTCCCGTCGTACGTGTTGTACGTCACCGCGTTCTGGACGGTCAGAATTTGGTGTGACCGTGTGTATGCAAGACAGCTTGAGCGGAATTCCATCAGAACTCCGTCGGAAAAACCTTCAGAGTTTATTCCGACAGGAAAACCAGTCGTGTGTCCAGGGCATTAGTGTCTCAAATAAACATACAAGTGTTTTTTGCTTTCCTTGCTCTTTTCCAAGTCCTGTTTTGTTGACCAATAAAATTTGAAGCAAATTTTTATGTTTTATGTGTTTTGTTAATTTTCATGCAACAGATTTCCCAGATTGGCATGGCAAAACAAAAAAGTGTGATTTGTCTAATAACTACTTTCCTGACATGCTCCATGGCAGCATACGTGTGGGTAGGCTCCGCCTCCATAACTACCCAATAGGACCCCTCTCCCATAAATCTTTGCTGTAGGCTGCTATCCATGTTCCTTTTTTGTCCTCCTCCGTAGGACCAGGTGTTGGTTCTCCTACCTGAAGATAATCCTACCTACGATCGATTCAGCCGAGTGCCAAAGATTCCTCCGATAGGCCCTGACTGTTAAGCAGGGTATGGAGTGTATAGCAGAGTAGCGCTGAAGATTGGATTGGTTCATCTATGTGCGCACGGTCTGTTTGCCTAATGTTTCAGGCGACCATTATCTGCTGCCAAGTCCGGTGTGTGTGTGTGTGTGGATGGCGGTTCCTCGGCCCAGGTGATCGTAGGTGGAGGGGTAAGTTTTCAAATTTATATACATGGCAGCAGTGTTTATGTGTTGTTGGTACCTTTTCTGTGTGTTTATTTCCCATCACTGGTGTCCAAGCTGGTACAGTCGCTTCCTGCGTTCCAGCAGCCTCTCTCTCGTTTCATTTCCGGGTACCGGCGTGCGCTCTGCGCATGCGCGGATCCGATATGAAGTCGAGGGTTGGTTCGTGCATGCGCTCGAGCGCCTCGCGTCTGACGTCGGCGATGACGTCACGGGCGCCACTTTCAAAGCTGTGGAAAGCTTACAGAGCCCCGGAAATGATCGTGGGGGATACGGCGGCTTCCCGGGGCGACTATCTTGACGGTTCAAGGTAAGACAATCTCTATTGTCTGGGTATGAGGTCTTTTGTCAGCCAGCTGATGTGTGAATCTGTCTCTGCAGTTTCCTATTGTGTTGACACTATGGACTCCTCACTGCCCCCTAGTGGCCAGCCCGCTTGTAGCAGGTATGTTTGCAGTTATCCTTTTCTACCTGTACAAGGATTGAGAGTAGGATTTTAGGACACCAGCTGATTTCTTTCTCTATCTTTTCTGTGCTTCTTTTCTCACAGCCCTCCTAGGTCTGATCCATACCGTAGTTCCCATAAAGGAAGTGGATCATCAAAATCACACCACCGGCAATCTTCCTACAGGTCTAACCATCATAGATCTCCTTTCAGATCTGAACAGCGCATTAAAGATCCTTCTCACCCCCCTTCATCTCACTCTAGCAAGAGATCAGGAAAATCATGCTGGGGGTGCAGGATGCCTGTTCCAGGAGGCAATTCTCTCTGTGATCACTGCTTCTCTAAAGCTGCAGATGAGAGGGATGGTTCAGACCAGCGTTTAGAATCTATGGTGAGACGGGTTGTGAAAGAATCTCTACAGGAGAGAGAGGCCCAACAGCCCTGTGATTCCCCATCAGATCCATTATGCCCTCCAGTGGGTGAGGGTTCTGTACATGAGACATGGGAGTCTTCCCAGCCAAATCACCCTTCTGCTCCTGTTTCAGATAGCGAATCGGATCTGGAAGATCCTGGCGTGGGGTTTGAGTATGCTCTAGTCCCTTCTTTGGTGAAGGCAGTAAAAGAGGCCCTGAAGTGGGAAGATCCAGTTACTTCCCCCCCCCCCCAAAAACAGAGAAAGTTTTTCAAGCAGCTCAATAAGGAGCGTCAATATTTTCATTTTCTCTCTGAGCTGGGCGATGTCATTTCTGAGGAATGGAGTAAGATGGACAAGAAAAGTTCCATGCAGTCAAAGGTCTTGAAACTATATCCTTTTAAGGAAGAGGAAGTAAAGCACCTTGAGTCAGCTCCTTTAATGTATACAGCACTGATGAGACTAGCAAGATATGTAACGCTCCCCTTAGAGGATGCTGTATCTTTTAAAGATCCTTTGGGAAGATGAATTGATTCAGATTTAAAGGGTCTACCTGACGTCAGGAATTGCATGTAAGCCAGTACCTGCGATAGCTGCAGTCTCCAAAGCTTTGGAATCTTGGTCTGATAATGCGGATGAGTTCCTAAGAGGTATCTCTACTGAAACAGCGAAAGATTCTCCTATCCAGGAGATCAGGCTGGCATCAGCCTTTCTTGGGGAGGCCTCTATTGAAGTTTGGTTTCCTCCCTCAAGACAGACGTCTACAAAATCAGAGACGCAATTTTCCTAGAAGACAAAACTCTGATCGCGCTAGGGAAGCGCGCAGCTACTGACCCAGTCGGGAGTTTTCAAGGTCCTGGAAATCCAGGCAGTCCTCCTTTAAGAAAAAATTGGATGACTCGCGCTAAGTAGATAGATATATGTGTGGCCAAATTCGTCACACAAAGAGCACTAAATACACAGTATCAGTGAATATATAAACCAACTATGTGGTGATATATCACAATCAGTGCAAACAAATCACAAAAATAATCAGTAAAAACATAAATCATTGGTGCAATAATATATCGCAATCAGTGCAAACAATTGAAAAAATAAAGTCCAAACAAAATATATTGAAAAACCATGTGGAAGAATCAAAAATAGTCCATAAAAGGAACCCAAAACAAGGTGAGTTGGCAATCACAGGTCTTTCACCCGCATGGAACCTCAAATGTGTAGAACCACCACCAAAAGTAAGAGCCTGGCCGCTTACCAGAACCCCATGACCCCCCGTTACAGAGGGTCTAAAAGGGCTTTTGAGATCCTAGTAGTCCGGACTTCCCAGAAACGAAGATGGAGCAGAGATGGGAGTGGAAACTGGAAAAGGGCGTCAGGTGCTGGAGTGGGAATGGATGGATCCGCAAGAAGGGGCCTCAACCCTCAGCATAGTGGTGTCATCATAGGAGAGAAGAAAGGGAGGGCTCCCATAGTGTAAAATCAGATGGTAATTTATTGTAGAAAAAAACATAAACACTCACATGTAGGTAAGACAATGTTTATGTTTTTTTCTACAATAAATCCATCCATTCCCACTCCAGCACCTGACGCCCTTTTCCAGTTTCCACTCCCATCTCTGCTCCATCTTCGTTTCTGGGAAGTCCGGACTACTAGGATCTCAAAAGCCCTTTTAGACCCTCTGTAACGGGGGGTCATGGGGTTCTGGTAAGCGGCCAGGCTCTTACTTTTGGTGGTGGTTCTACACATTTGAGGTTCCATGCGGGTGAAAGACCTGTGATTGCCAACTCACCTTGTTTTGGGTTCCTTTTATGGACTATTTTTGATTCTTCCACATGGTTTTTCAATATATTTTGTTTGGACTTTATTTTTTCAATTGTTTGCACTGATTGCGATATATTATTGCACCAATGATTTATGTTTTTACTGATTATTTTTGTGATTTGTTTGCACTGATTGTGATATATCACCACATAGTTGGTTTATATATTCACTGATACTGTGTATTTAGTGCTCTTTGTGTGACGAATTTGGCCACACATATATCTATCTACTTAGCACGAGTCATCCAATTTTTTCTTTTGTCCATTTATGTGTTTGTGTCACATTTAGACATCGCTGCTTTTTTATTATAATTTTAGACACTTTGAAGCGCAATTATTTTTCCAATTTTTTCAGTCCTCCTTTAAGAAACCCGCAAAAGGTGGTTCCTCTGGCAACCAGGACTCCACTAAGTCCTTTTGAAATTGGGCCCGCTCAGGCATGCCAGGTGGGGGCTCGTCTTCGCCACTTCGGGCATGTCTGGGCGGCCTCAATCCGGGATTACTGGACCATCAGGTCTCCTCCGGTCACAAGTGGGTCTTCAACAATACCCCAAGACTCAGATTTGTTCCCACATCTCTTCCAGGTTCAGAAGAGAAAAAGCAGGTCCTGTTAACCTACGTGAATTGTTTATTGGATCAAGGCGCAGCCGTCCCTGTTCCAGAAAACGAACGAGGCAAAGGCATGTATTCTCCTCTGTTCATGATACAGAAGAAAAACGGTACATGGAGGCCAGTAATAGATTTAACACATCTCAATTCCTTTATCTGAAAGGAAAAGTTCAAAATGGAATCTTTACTCATGATTCAACAATCAGTACATCTGGGGGATTGGATGATTTCAATCGATCTAAAAGATGCATACTTTCACGTGCCAGTGGCAACAGATTTCCAACAATTCCTCCGCTTTGCGGTAGGCAATCAGCATCTGCAGTTCACATGTCTACCCTTTGGCCTAACAACGTCTCCTCGGGTCTTCTCCAAGGTCCTTTTGTCTGTGGTGGCTCTACTTCGCATCAAGGGGGTTCGTCTCCACCACTATTTAGACGACCTACTTCTCCTAGCTCAGAGCAAAGATCAACTTTTAGAGCACAAGAATGTAGTCATCTCCACCCTGCAGGAATTCGGGTGGCTTCTGAATCTAGAGAAGAGCCATCTAGAGCCAACTCAATCTCTGGTGTTTCTAGGGGCTCACTTCAACACATTGGAAGGCATCATCTCCCTTCCAGAGGAGAAGATTGGAGTGATTCGAGACAGAATACACGCAGCCCTTGCGTCGTCTCACCTCTCCGCTCTCTAATGCCTGAAAGTAATTGGCACGATGACAGCTACCATTCCTATGGTGAAGTGGGCCCAATGGCATACACGACCCTTCCAAAAAGGGTTCCTGCAGCAATGGGATTCTTCCAGCCAAGTCCAGCGCATACACCTTACTCCAACCATGAGAACGTCTCTCCTTTGGTGGCTTCAAGGGAAGAATCTGCGCAATCATCATTCAATTATTCCCATCTCATGGGTCACATTAACATAAGATGCCAGCAATCGGGGTTGGGGCGCTCACTGCCTTTCAGAAGTGGCTCAAGGCCGATGGATTGTCCCTGCTCGGGGGATTGTCTCCAACATTCTGGAGCTGAGAGCCGCCTTTCAGGCACGCCTGTCATTTCGCCATCTAATAGAAGGGGCATCAGTAATGCTAAGGTTGGACAATACAACCGCGGTGGCTTACATAAAGAAGCAAGGTGGAACTCGCAGCTGGTCTCTGTTACAGGAAGTGGAGCCAATAATGAGCTGGGCTCAGAAGTATTTGTCCAACATCTCGGCAGTTTACATTCCGGGGATTCAGAATGTACAGGCGGACTTCCTTTGGCGGGTTCAAATGGACAACAACGAGTGGTCTCTCCACAGAGAGGTGTTCGAGTGGCTTCTGACCCTGGGAGTACTTCCAGAGGTCGATCTGTTTGCTTCCCCATGCAATCACAAAATGCCCCGATATTATTCAAGGTTCAGAGACCCTCAGGCATATGGAATAGATGCTCTCTCAGATCAATGGAAGTTTCAAAAGGCTTATGCCTTCCCTCCGGTACCGGTGATTCTTCATTTTCTCTGGAGGCTCGAACAGAGAAGGTGGAGATCATTGTAATGATTCCTTTCTGGCCCAACAGGCCGTGGTTCCCTCTGTTATCATTCCTGAGTTATCAAGACCCAGTTCCCCTTCCTCTCAGGCCGGATCTACTGTCTCAAGGCACAACGTTACACCCATGCCCATCTTGCCTACACCTCAGGGTGTGGTTCTTGAGAGGGAAAGGCTTGAATCTCTAGGTTGTCCTGAAGAAGCTATTCCAACTCTTCTTAGTGCCCGGAGGGGAAGTACTAATAGGGTATACGAACGTATATGGTCTAAATTCACTGATCATATGTCTTCCAGGTCAAATCCGTGTAACTCTCCAGAAGTACAGGACATTCTAAGTTTTCTCCAATCAGGGCTGGACCTATCTTTAGCAGTCAGCTCACTAAGAGTTCAAGTTTCAGCCATCTCGGCCTTCACAGGAGTATCTTGGGCAAATCACACATTAGTCCGTCAATTCTTTAAAGGAGCTATCAGTCTTAAACCTCAAAGAAGACCTAGGTTTCCCAAATGGGACCTTCCTATTGTCTTGGATTTTCTCTCCAATCTCGGATCAGATCCTGACAAACCTCTTTTCACGAGAGACCTCACGCTCAAGACCACCTTCTTAGTACCTGTGACATCGGATAAAAGAGTGTCAGAGATTAGAAATCTAGGTTCAGAAGAACCTTTCCTGACCTTCTTTCCAGACAGGGTAGTGTTGATTCCCATGCTTGGGTCAAACCCTAAAGTGACCTCAGTCTTTTATGAAAACCAAGAGATTGTACTTCCTACTTTCAGAACAACGGATAATCAGGATGTTCATCCACTTGACGTAGGCCACACTCTAAAACAATATCTGGAGGTCACGGCTCCATTCAGACAAACGGAATTCCTTTTCGTTCTTCTCCATGGTAAAACAAGGGAATGCGAGCTTCGGTCAGATCAATTTCTTCTTGGATTGTGCAGACCATTCTGAGGGCATACAAGGCAAAGGGCTTGGCTCCTCCAGAGGCAGTGACAGCTCATTCAACCAGGAGTATCTCGGCCTCGTAGGCAGCTTCTCGGCATGTTGCGCCTGAAATCATTTGTAAAGCGGCTTCCTGGTCTTCTATTAACACATTTGTCTCCCACTACTGTGTTAAGCCTGCTGCTCTATCTTCCATTAATTTTGGTTTACAAGTATTGTCGGTTGACAATGTAAAATAAAATTTGGTTTCTTTGCTCAAACATTTTTGCCCACCCGGGTGTGTTTTGGGCGAGTTATTTCCCACACGTATGCTGCCATGGAGCATGTCAGGAAAACGGAAAATTTATATCAAATACTTACCGTAATTTTCCTTTCCTGATAGGCTCCATGGCAGCAGGAGTCCCTCCCAAATGTCTGGAGTAGGCTAGTTACAGAACATGGATAGCAGCCTAGAGCAAAGATTTATGGGAGAGGGGTCCTATTGGGTAGTTATGGAGGCGGAGCCTACCCACACGTATGCTGCCATGGAGCCTATCAGGAAAGGAAAATTGCGGTAAGTATTTGATATAAATTTTCCGTTTTCCTGGTTCCTTCATGGTAGCATATGCTGCCATGGATAGACACTATGAAAGGAAAATTACAGAGAGGTAAGTATTCCATTTTCCATTTTTCCAATTTTCCAAGTACCCCCAACAGGACATGTTTTGGAAATTTATCTTGGCTAAAGTAACTGTCCAAAATACCAAGCCATTGACTGTGATTTAAAGCACCTGTGCAAGATGAAGGAAAACTTGCAAACATGGCCTGTTGAGGTACTTGAGGACAGGGTTGAGAAGCACTGATTTAGAGCACTGAACTAAAATCTAGCTCAAGACAATCCTAATCTAATTGTGGGCATTTGAGTGAAACCGAGTGTAAGAACCCCTGCTTGTCTTTTTTAGGTTGGGCTTTGTGTCCCTTTTCTGAAAATTGGCTTCACTTCCTGTCACAGCCAAACAGGAAGTGAGGGTAAAACCCTACCAATGTCTTTCCATTGGGACACACAGGTCAATCTAACTAGTGTCCCCATTAGGCAAATTGCACTCTAGCACTTTGTTGTGTACACCCCAAATTATTAGGTATTTTGGGGTTTATTAAAGGCAAATTCACTCTTCAATACAAGTGTACTTGCTGTAAATCTGAGGGGAAGTACTGGTGATTTTATCATCCAATCATGTAGAAGTAAAGATGTTGTTTTTTTATTTTCCTTTCATGTCCCCCTTGGATCTCCAGCAACTGCACTTCTAACTGCACTTGTAGTGCAAAGTGGATTTGCCTTTAGTAAATAAACCCCAAAGTCCAAGATACCTATATGCAAAATGCTAGAGTGCAATTTACCTAATGTGGAAGCTATTTAGATTGACTTGTGTGTCTCCAAGAAAAGACATTGGTAGTGTTTTTCCCTCGCTTCCTGTTTGGCTACATGACAGGAAATGAATAAATTTGAAGGCGAAAGTGGCAAAATTTGGGAGGTGTCTTCACCCTATCAGGGGTGCAGACATCCCCAAAAATTGACAAGACTTCTAATCCCTCTGCATTCTATCCCCAAGCAAAAATAAGAAAGAATTTAATTTAGCAAGGACACATTCCTAAGTTCAACTGTGATGCATGTCAATGGCCCATTTAGACCTTGTTTAACCACTTCCCTCCCGGCCTATACCAGAATGACGGCCGGGCGGTGGTTCAGTTATCCTGACTGGGCATCATATGACGCCCTGCAGGATAACATGCCACGCGCACGCCCGTGGGGGTGCGCATCGCATCAATCGGTGGTTCGGCGTGTCAGTCTGACACACCGCTACACCGATCTCGGTAAAGAGCCTTTACCGAGCGGCTCTCCTGACAGGGGGGTCTGCGCTGATTGTTTATCAGTGCAGCCCCCCTCAGATGCCCACACTAGGCCACCAGGGAAGCCCCCAGGACCACCAGGGAAGTCCCCAGCATGTGGATGGCCAGGTACATCCCCCATGAGCAGCCACATGTAAAAAAAAGCCTAAAATATGTCAATCAGTGCCCACAAATTTGCACTGACCGGCTCATCATATTTACATTATAAAACAGGGATGCCCAGCAATGCCACCCATCAGTGTCATCAGTGTCACCCATCAGTGTCCATTAGTGCCATCTACCAGTGCCCATCCATGCCCACCTATCAGTGCCCATCAGTGCCCATCCATGCCTCCTATCAGTGCCAACCATAAGTACGCATCAGTGCCACCCATAAGTACCCATCAGTGCCGCCTATGAGTGCCCATCATTGCTGCCTATGAGTGCCTAATAGTGCCACTTATGAGTACCCATCAGTGCCGCATACCAGTGCCACCTATCAGTGCCTATTAGCGCCACCTATCAGTGCCCATCAGTGCTGCCTTATCAGTGCCCGTCAGTGCAGCCATATCAGTGCCCATCATTGAAGAAGAAAACATACTTATTTACAAAAAATTTAACAGAAACAAAGAAAAACTTGTTTTTTTGCAAAATTTTCAGTCTTTTTTTATTTGTTGCGCAAAAAATAAAAATAGCAGAGGTGATCAAATACCAAAATAAAGCTCTATTTGTGGGAACAAAATGATAAAAAAATTGTTTGGGTACAGTGTTGTATGACCGCGCAATTGTCATTCAAATTGCGACAGTGCTGAAAGCTGAAAATTGGCTTGGGCAGGAAGGTGCGTAAGTGCCTGGTATTGAAGTGGTTAATAGAAAACACCAGCTGCTGCAGCTAGATGCGCCAAATGCTGTGTATGTGAGATGCGCAATTGCTGTGTGCATGGAGGTATGTACCCTTGGCGCATATTGGTTCCCAGAAGCTGTGGCCAGCACACAGGAATGACATCATGCCCCTACAGGAAGTTGCTTGTACTGCTGCTAATTTCTTCTCACCACCATGCCCCGCACACTGTTCTCTGAGGAAGTGATGATCCTTATTTGCAATTATTATTTTTTTTTAACATGGGGTGGTGTTTGTGTGGGTCCCTAACACACATTGACATATAATAGGGCCAATTTAGACAGGATCCGATTTACCTACCAGCATGTTTTTAGCGTGTGAGAGGAAACCGGAATACCTGGAAACCCACACAAGCACAGGCAAACTACAGGCAGATGGTGTCGCAGTCAGGATTGAAACCAGCGACCCCTTTTTGCTGCTAGGTGAAAGTGCTAACCACTACACCACTGTGCTGCCCAAATATATACTGTATCTATAGATGTAGGTTCTTGTGTCCACCAGCAGAGAGAAGTTGGGTAGATGCCACACTCCCAATTCTGGAGGCATAATAATGGTCTAGCACAGGGGTCTTCAAACTACGGCCCTCCAGTTGTTCAGGAACTACAATTCCCATCATGCCTAGTCATGTCTGTGCATGTCAGAGTTTTACAATGCCTCATGGGATGTGTAGTTCCGCAACAGCTGGGGAGCCGTAGTTTGAAGAGTCCTGATCACTCTAGAAAGTCTTGAAAAAAGCTGGTTTCTCATGTGCCTTGTATAATGCCCAAGAAAT
This sequence comes from Aquarana catesbeiana, assembly GCF_042186555.1. Taxonomy (NCBI): domain Eukaryota; kingdom Metazoa; phylum Chordata; class Amphibia; order Anura; family Ranidae; genus Aquarana; species Aquarana catesbeiana. The sequence goes on along the minus strand of NC_133325.1, from coordinate 264,055,263 downwards.
ATTGTTAGGAAAATACAAGTGGGTCATGGCACATCTACATTCTAAATTTGGCACTTAAGATGGTCATGCACTATGCAATCTGATTGGCTAATCTCTGTACAACTCAATATTTCTGCAAAATAGGTAATAGGAAGACACACTTGAACAATTAATTCAAATTTTCGGACATCAAACAGGCTCTTGCACTAAATCTCATTTTTTTAAGATCTAACTGATTGCAGTGTATGGACCTTTAAAGATCAAGAGCTGAAAATATGAATTTATTGGGTTTAGAAACACTTCTCTGTTCTTTGTAATGTATTGAAAGATTTGGGTAAAAATAGAAAAGAAAATTGTATTGGGCGTGCGCTATTATCAATGAGAAACCCGCAGTTACCCTAGCGCCAGTTGCAGTTTACACATTTAGTACTGGTTTGCGCGTTTAGTTAATGACTTTTCCAGCACACCAATTAAGGTATGAACTGGCACAACGCATTCTTAGTAAATCAGCCCCATAGTGCCAAAAAAAAAAAAAAAAAGATAAGTTTCTCTCAAGTACTTTTCTTACATTAAAAAAAACGGAGATAAGCTCAATATTAGTGTCCATAAGTGCCGCCTCATCAGTGCCGCCTCATCAGTGCCCATCAGCGCACATCATTGAAGGAAAAAAATGACCTTTTTACAAAATTTACTGACAGAAACTAAAAAAAAAAATTTTTTTTTTTCAAAATTTTCGGTCTTTTTTTCAATAAAAAATAAAAATCCCAGCGGTGATTAAATACCACCAAAAGAAAGCTCTATTTCTGTCTAAGTGTGACAGCGCTGAAAGCTGAACAATTGCCTGGGCAGGAAGGGGGTGAAAGTGCCCTGTTTTGAGGTGGTTTAACTTAATTTAAATAACACTTTAGTACCTTTTTAGGGCTCCTGTGGTACAAATGAATCTGCAGAGCTAATGTAGACTCTCACTTGAGAGCAAAGATTTCTGCATTGTTATATGAGAAAAATACTATGGTAGTGTGTCCGGCTCTCAACAAGAAACCAAATTCATCTAGTCTGATTTCCATAGTTCACTATGGTAATTTAGTCCATTAATTTAACAATGTACATTAGCAGAAGGTAAATGAAAAAAGCAGTGTCAAATTTTACTGAATTCTGAATTTTAAAATAAGCCATCATAATAATATTTTACAGCACTGCTCATGATCAAATAAATAATTGATGCTTTAAAATCTAATATATATTATCATTCTTAAGGGCAAGACTGGAGGCAGGCTTACTGATGTTTGAAACATTTTATTAATCATTTTAGAACTTGTGGGTTAACTGTTTAAAATCTATTTAAACCTAAAAGGCCCACTAAGATGCAAATATTATTTTCTACATAGGTAGTATTCCTCAAGATCAATGAAGTCAGTTGTCACAAATCGTTAGCAAATTAACAGTAATGACTTGAAATATTTCTCAAGGATTGCAATGGTAATCATGGAGATTGGCCTTTATGGGTTTTTTGCACATGCACACACACATAGAACTCGCAAGGATTTCCTATACATTTTAATTAACCTGAAATAGGTGGAGCTTACATACATTTACAGTGCAGATGTATAGCAATGGATGAACAATTTAGGGAACAGCTACATTTTGCTTGGTTCTCTCTTTTATTTTTCTGAAAAAAATAAAAATAAGAGTCATCTTTGAGAAGGCATGAGAGTCCTCTATAATTTAGTCCAGGTAAATTCTAAGCTTCCTTCACCACTTCAGCCCCAGAAGGATTTAACCCCTTCCTGACCAGAGCACTTTTTACAATTTGGCACTGCGTCGCTTTAACTGCTAATTGCGCGGTCATGCAATGCTGTACCCAAACGAGCGTCCTTTTCTTCCCACAAATAGAGCTTTCTTTTAATGGTGTTTGATCACCTCTGCGGTTTTTATTTTTTGCGCTATAAACGGAAAAAGACCGAATTTTTTTTTTAAAAAGTCTACTTTTTGTTATAAAAAAAATCCAATAAACTCAATTTTAGTCATACATTTAGGCCAAAATGTATTCGGCCACATGTCTTTGGTAAGAAAAATGTCAATAAGCAGATATTTATTGGTTTGCGCAAAAGTTATAGCGTCTACAAACTAGGGTACATTTTCTGGAATTTACACAGCTTTTAGTTTATGACTGCCTATGTCATTTCTTGAGGTGCTAAAATGGCAGGGCAGTACAAACCCCCCCAAATGACCCCATTTTGGAAAGTAGACACCCCAAGGAAATTGCTGAGAGGCATGTTGAGCCCATTAAATATTAATTTTTTTTGTCCCAAGTGATTGAATAATGACAAAAAAAAAAAATTTACAAAAAGTTGTCACTAAATGATATATTGCTCACACAGGCCATGGGCATATGTGGAATTGCACCCCAAAATATATTTAGCTGCTTCTCCTTAGTATGGGGATACCACATGTGTGGGACTTTTCGGGAGCCTAGCCACGTATGGGGCCCCGAAAACCAATCACCGCCTTCAGGATTCCTAAGGTCGTAAATTTTTGATTTCACTCTTCACTACCTATCATAGTTTTGAAGGCCATAAAATGCCAAGATGGCACAACCCCCCCCCCCCCAAATGACCCCATTTTGGAAAGTAGACACACCAAGCTATTTGCTGAGAGGCATGTTGAGTCCATGGAATATTTTATATTTTGACACAAGTTGCGGGAAAATTACAAACTTTTTTTTTTTTTTTGCACAAAGTTGTCACTAAATGATATATTGCTCAAACATGCCATGGGCATATGTGGAATTACACCCCAAAATACATTCTGCTGCTTCTCCTGAGTATGGGGATACTACATGTGTGGGACTTTTTGGGAGCCTAGCCGCGTACGGGGCACCGAAACCAAGCACCGCCTTCAGGATTACTAAGGGCGTAAATTTTTGCTTTCACTCCTCACTACCTATCACAGTTTTGAAGGCCATAAAAAGCCAAGATGGCACAACCCCCCCCCCCTAATGTCCCCATTTTGGAAATTAGATGCCCCAAGCTATTTGCTGAGAGGCATGTTGAGTCCATGGAATATTTTATATTTTGCCACAAGTTGTAGGAAAATTATAAACTTTTTTTTTTTTGCACAAAGTTGTCACTAAATGATATATTGCTCACACAGGCGTTGGGCATATGTGGAATTGCACCCCAAAATACATTCTGCTGATTCTCCTGAGTATGGGGATACCACATGTGTTGGACTTTTTGGGAGCCTAGCCGCGTACGGGGCCCCAAAAACCAAGCACCGCCTTCAGGATTTCTAAGGGCGTAAAGTTTTGATTTCACTCCTCACTACCTATCACAGTTTTGAAGGCCATAAAATGCCCAGATGGCACAACCCCCTGCCAAATGACCCCATTTTGGAAAGTAGACACCCCAAGCTATTTGCTGAGAGGTATGTTGAGTCATAGTTACATAGTTACATAGTAGGTGAGGTTGAAAAAAGACACAAGTCCATCAAGTCCAACCTATGTGTGTGATTATGTGTCAGTATTACATTGTATATCCCTGTATGTTGCGGTCATTCAGGTGATTATCTAATAGTTTCTTGAAGCTATCAATGCTCCCCGCTGAGACCACCGCCTGTGGAAGGGAATTCCACATCCTTGCTGCTCTTACAGTAAAGTACCCTCTACGTAATTTAAGGTTAAACCTCTTTTCTTCTAATTGTAATGAGTGGCCACGAGTCTTATTAAACTCTCTTCTGCAAAAAAGTTTTATCCCTATTGTGGGGTCACCAGTACAGCATTTGTAAATTGAAATCATATCCCCTCTCAAGCGTCTCTTCTCCAGAGAGAATAAGTTCAGTGCTTGCAACCTTTCCTAACTAAGATCCTCCAGACCCTTTATTAGCTTTGTTGTCCTTCTTTGTACTCGCTCCATTTCCAGTACATCCTTCCTGAGGACTGGTGCCCAGAACTGGACAGCATACTCCAGGTGGGGCCGGACCAGAGCCTTGTAGAGTGGGAGAATTATCGTTTTATCTCTTGCGTTGATCCCCCTTTTAATGCATGCCAATATTCTGTTTGCTTTATTAGCAGCAGCTTGTATGCCATTGCTGAGCCTATCATCTACTAGGACCCCCAGGTCCTTTTCCATCCTAGATTCCCCCAGAGGTTCTCCCCCCAGTGTATAGATTGCATTCATATTTTTGCCACCCAAATGCATTATTTTACATTTTTCTACATTGAACCTCATTTGCCATGTAGTTGCCCACCCCATTAATTTGTTCAGGTCTTTTTGCAAGGTTTCCACATCCTGCGGAGAAGTTATTGCCCTGCTTAGCTTAGTATCGTCTGCAAATACAGAGATTGAACTGTTTATCCCATCCTCCAGGTCGTTTATAAACAAATTAAATAGGATTGGTCCCAGCACAGAACCCTGGGGAACCCCACTACCCACCCCTGACCATTCTGAGTACTCCCCATTTATCACCACCCTCTGAACTCGCCCTTGTAGCCAGTTTTCAATCCATGTACTCACCCTATGGTCCATGCCAACGGACCTTATTTTGTACAGTAAACGTTTATGGGGAACGGTGTCAAATGCTTTTGCAAAATCCAGATACACCACGTCTACGGGCCTTCCTTTATCTAGATGGCAACTCATCTCCTCATAGAAGGTTAATAGATTGGTTTGGCAAGAACGATTCTTCATGAATCCATGTTGATTACTGCTAATGATATCGTTCTCATTACTAAAATCTTGTATATAGTCCCTTATCATCCCCTCCAAGAGTTTACATACTATTGATGTTAGGCTAACTGGTCTGTAATTCCCAGGGATGTATTTTGGGCCCTTTTTTAAATATTGGTGTTACATTGGCTTTTCTCTAATCAGCTGGTACCATTCCAGTCAATAGACTGTCTGTAAAAATTAGGAACAATGGTCTGGCAATCACTTGACTGAGTTCCCTAAGTACCCTCGGATGCAAGCCATCTGGTCCCGGTGATTTATTAATGTTAAGTTTCTCAAGTCTAATTTTAATTCTGTCCTCTGTTAACCATGGAGGTGCTTTCTGTGTTGTGTCATGAGGATAAACACTGCAGTTTTGGTTACTGAAGCCCCCCGATTCACTCGTGAAGACTGAGGAGAAGAATAAATTCAATACCTTCGCCATCTCCCCATCCTTTGTAACCAGATGTCCTTCCTCATTCTTTATGGGGCCAATATGGTCTGTCCTCCCTTTTTTACTGTTTACATACTTAAAGAATTTCTTGGGATTTTTTTTGCTCTCCTCCGCTATGTGTCTTTCATGTTCTATCTTAGCCGTCCTAATTGCACCCTTACATTTCTTGTTGCATTCTTTATAAAGTCTGAATGCTGAGGATGATCCCTCAACCCTGTATTTTTTGAAGGCCTTCTCCTTTGCTTTTATATGCATTTTTACATTGGAGTTAAGCCATCCAGGATTTTTGTTCGCTCTTTTAAATTTATTACCCAATGGGATACATTGGCTAATGCCCTTATTTAATATGCTCTTAAAGCAAACCCATCTCTCCTCCGTATTCTTTGTTCCTAATATTTTATCCCAATTTATGCCTTTTAGCAAGGTTTGTAGTTTAGGGAAGTTGGCTCTTTTGAAATTCAGTGTCTTTGTGTTCCCTTCATGTTTCCTATTTGCGTGATTTATACTGAAACTAATTGACCTGTGATCGCTGTTACCTAAATTGCCCCGTATTTCCACATCTGTGATCAGGTCTGGATTGTTGGTAATCAGTAGAATCAGTAATGTTCTATTTCTAGTTGGTGCGTCTACCATCTGACCCATAAAATTGTCCTGCAAGACATTAAGGAACTGGCGAGCCTTAAATGAATGCGCGGTTCCCTCCGCCCAGTCTATGTCTGGATAATTAAAATCCCCCATTATGATAACACTTCCCATCCTTGCTGCTAATCCAATTTGTGATAGGAGATCCGTCTCCACTTCCTCCCTCAGGTTAGGGGGCCTATAGCATACTCCCAGTATTATTTTCCCCTTAGCTTCATCCCTTTGGAGCTTTACCCATAAGGATTCCACCTCCTCTCTAGCTCCCTCAGTGATGTCATCTCTCACATTCGCTTGTACATTATTCTTGATATATAGGCATACCCCTCCCCCTTTTTTACCCTCTCTATCCTTGTGGTATAGGGTATACCCTTGAATGTTTGCCAGCCAATCATGAGAGCTGTTGAACCAGGTCTCTGAAATTCCCACAAAATCCAAATCCTCCTTGTACAACAGTATCTCTAGTTCACCCATCTTGTCCGCCATGCTCCTGGCATTGGTGAACATGCCACATAGTTTAGACCGGTCGCATATTGTCCTCGTATTGGGTTTTCGAGATTGCAACTAGGACTTGCTACTATACTCACCTTGTGTTTTTGTGCTTTGGTTAACCTACCACTAATGCCCCCAATACTACCCTCTGGAATATCTTCCGCGCTGGCTATCTCTGTCTCTGGACCCTCACCCCTATCGCCTAGTTTAAAAACCCCTCTAACTTTTTGGCCATCTTCATTCCCAGCAGATCTGCACCCTCCTCATTTAGGTGCAGTCCGTCCCTTCTATAGTACCGGTTACCGACTGAGAAGTCGGCCCAGTCCTCCAGGAACCCAAACCCCTCCTTACTACACCAGCTCTTCAGCCACTTGTTTACTTCCCTAATCTCCCTCTGCCTTTCTGGTGTGGCTCGATGTACCGGTAGTATTCCTGAGAATACTACCTTGGAGGTCCTTTTCCTCAATTTAGCTCCTAAGTCCCTAAAATCGTTTTTTAGGACACTCCATCTGCCTCTGACTTTGTCATTGGTGCCAACGTGCACCATGACAGCCGGGTCTTCCCCAGCCCCTCCCAGTAATCTGTCCACAAGATCCGTGATGTGCCGAACCCGAGCGCCCGGTAGACAACATATTGTTCGGCGCTTCAGGTCTTGGTTACAGATTGCCCTCTCTGTCCTTCTAAGAATTGAGTCCCCTACCACCAGAATCTGTCTTTCCTTTCCCTTTGCTGCCCCCCCACTCTCACCGGAGGAGTTCTTCCCCTGGCAGCTAGGAGAGTCGCTCAGCTCCAGCAGTGCTGGTCCCTGACTGGTTTCACCAATGTCACTCAATGGAGCGTACTTATTGGGATGCTCCAGTCCTGGATCGGCCTCCCTGGCACTTCCCCCTCTACCCCTCCTGACTGTCACCCATCTACTCTTTGCTAGTGCCTGCACCTCTTTGTCTCCACCCGCCTCTGTGCTGGCCCCTGCTGGCACCTGCCGTGTACGTTCCTGGCTCTCCTTTAGTATGGAGGGACTTCTCAGTGCTGACAGTTGCTTCTCCAGATTCAGAACCTGGGCTTCCAGGGAAACAATGTGCTTACATTTTGCACAGCAGTATTCACCCTCGATCGGATGATCAAGGAACGCATACATGCAGCAAGATGTACAAAGTCGCCTCTCCACACCCGCCGGGCACCGTACCTATTAAATTTTGTGAGAATTTGGGGATTTTACCCTGTCCAAATTACCTAACAGCTAGCTTCCTGGCACTAATACTCAAGACAATACACAGGTACACAACAAGACAATACCCAGGTACTCACAGACCTACGTGCAATCGCAGAACAGTCGCAGACCTACGTGCACTCGCAATACTCAAGTATACAGTACACAATACACAAGTATTAACGATCCACACACACTACTCAGAAAACACTCAGGTACTCGCACTACACAGGTATTATGACCCCTGTTATAATCTCCTGTTTTAAACTCTGGTTTTTAACTCACCACTTATACAGCGTTCCACAGCCTCAGACTGAGCATGGAATATTTTATATTTTGACACAAGTTGTGGAAAAGTGACAAATTTTTTTTTTTTTTTTTTGCACAAAGTTGTCAATAAATGATATATTGCTCAAACATGCCATGGGCATATGTGGAATTATACCCCAAAATACATTCTGCTGCTTCTCCTGAGTATGGGGATACAACATGTGTGGGACTTTTTGGGAGCTTAGCTGCATACGGGGCCCCGAAAACCAATCACCACCTTCAGGATTTCTAAGGGCGTAAATTTTTGATTCACTCCTCACTACCTATAACAGTTTCGAAGGCCATAAAATGCCAAGATAGCACAACCCCCCCAAATGACACAATTTTGGAAAGTAGACACCCCAAGCTATTTGCTGGGAGGCATGGTGAGTATTTTGCAGCTCATATTTGTTTTTGAAAATGAAGAAAGACAAGAAAAAAAAATTTTTTTCTTTTTTCAATTTTCAAAATTTTGTGACAAAAAGTGAGGTCTGCAAAATACTCACTATACCTCTCAGCAAATAGCATGGGGTGTCTACTTTCCAAAATAGGGTCATTTTGGGGGGTTTTGTGCCACCTGGGCATTCCATGGCCTCCGAAACTGTGATAGGCAGTGAAGAGTGAAATCAAAAATTTACGCCTTAGAAAGCCTGAAGGCGGTGCTTGGTTTTCGGGGTCCCGTACGCGGCTAGGCTCCCAAAAAGTCTCACACATGTGGTATCCCCATACTCAGGAGAAGCAACAGAATGTATTTTGGGGGGTAATTTCACATATTTAAATGGCATGTTTGAGCAATATATCATTTAGTGACAACTTTTTGCAAAAAAAAAAAAATGTGTCTTTTTCCCACAACTTGTGTCACAATATAAAATATTCCATGGACTCGACATGCCTCTCAGCAAATAGCTTGGGGTGTCTACTTTCCAAAATGGGTTCATTTGGGGGGGTTTTTAACTGTCCTGGCATTTTATGCACAACATTTAGAAGCTTATGTCACACATCACCCACTCTTCTAACCATTATTTTTTTTTGCAAGAAAATTACTATGAACCCCCAAACATATATTTTTTCAAAGCAAATGCCCTACAGATTAAAATGGTGGGTGTTTCATTTTTTTTTCCACACAGTATTTGCGCAGCGATTTTTCAAACGCATTTTTTTGGAAAAAAACACACTTTTTAAAATTTGAATGCACTAAAACACACTATATTGCCCAAATGTTTGATGAAATAAAAAAAAAATCTTAGGCCGAGTACATGGATACCAAACAAAAAAAAAAAAAGTGACTAAAAAGTGGCACGCTCGTGTAGTCAGAGAACAAGGGCATATGGTGAATTGGGTCAGTGGACCAATATGACCGCAACTCACTCTTTTTGGTTATGCCCATGTTGAGGGAAAAGCCCAGAAAGAGCTTAAATTGGGAGACCGTAATTGGTCTCCAATCTCTGGCAAGGGAGGACTGGGGAATAGTGGTGATGTGTTGACCAGTGTACAAATTGCTTTGGTCCACAAAAGATCTATAGAGATCTTTGGTGAAAAACAGTGAATAAAAATCAAGTGACGTAAAATCAACTGTTTCCACCTGAATGCCGGGTTGGCCAGTGAATGGTGGAAGTACGGGTGCTGCAGAAGTGGTGGGTTCCCAATTAGGATTGGTAAATGCAGCAGGAAGGGCACTATGGGCACGACGGGCCTGTGTTCGTCTTCTTGGTGGCAGCGGGACACTACTTGTGCTTGCCACCTCGCCAGCTTGAACTGCACTTATGGGAATCGCCACGTCACCACCTGATACTGCAGTACTGGATGTACAACCAGGGTGTACTAGGCCGCTGGTGCTTGCCAGTTCACCAGAAGGAATAGCGGCGCTAGTACTGCTCTGCTCCATATGAGGGACCTGCAGTTCTTGCACATCAACGACAGAAGAAGAAGTTCGGGGTCTGGTACGCCGAGTACATGGATACCAAACACGACATACTTTAACATTGCGCACAAACGTGCAGTGGCGACAAATCAGATACATTTTTAAAAGCCTTTAAAAGCCTTTACAGGTTACCACTTTAGATTTACAGAGGAGATCTACTGCTAAAATTACTGCCCTCGATCTGACCTTCGTGGTGATACCTCACATGCATGGTGCAATTGCTGTTTACATTTGACGCCAGACCGATGCTTGCGTTTGCCTTTGCGCAAGAGCAGGGGGGGGACAGGGGTGCTTTTTTTTTTTTTTTCTGTATTTTTTTTTGCTTTTTTATCTTATTTTTAAACTGTTCCTTACATTTTTTTTTTAAATCATTTTTATTGTTATCTCAGGGAATGTAAATATCCCCTATGACAGCAACAGGTAGTGACAGGTACTCTTTTTTGAAAATATTGGGGTCTATTAGACCCTAGATCTCTCCTCTGCCCTCAAAGCATCTGACCACACCAAGATCGGTGTGATAAAATGCTTTCCCAATTTCCCAATGGTGCTGTTTACATCCGGCAAAATCTAATGCTCGTAGCTTCCGGTTTCTTAGGCCATAGAGATGTTTGGAGCCATTCTGGTCTCTGATCAGCTCTATGGTCAGCTGTCTGAATCACCGGCTGCATTCTCAGGTTCCCTGTTGGGACAGGAGAGCCAGAGAAAAACATGGAAGACGGTGGGGGGGGCATTCCCTCCCACTGCTTGTAAAAGCAGTCTAGAGGCTAATTTGCCGCTAGGATTGCTTTTACATGAAAGCTGACCACTGGCTGAAAAGAATGATACCAAGATGATACCTAAACCTGCAGGCATCATTCTGGTATAATCACTCAAAGTCCAGCAACATACCAGTACCTTGCTGGTCCTTGTTGGGCATATATTGTAAACTTTTTTTTTCATGCAGCCTGTGGGCTGAACGAAAAAAAGAGATTGATCGGTGGGTATGCCCACCAATAGAATATCTCCCTTCATCCACCCACTTCTAATGATGGGCATACATGCACCGTTTATGTATGGCGAAGCATGGGGGCATCCTCCCGCAAAAGGTAGGAGCAAATCGCTCCTCCGCCCCTGCTGCCCCCATGCTTTGGCATATATGCTGAAGTATGTAACTGTGGTGGTGAAATCACCTCCGACAGCGCTGGAGTCAAGGCTTTATGTATCTTGGGAGCAAACGCTGTTGCTGTCAAGATAAATAAATCCGCTCTGAAGCTGAATGGCGTACCTGAAAACAAAAAAAGTTAACAATAAAACACAGTAAAGTATAAAAAAATTGCATACCTATAAAGCAAACATGATAAAAACATAATAACAATAAAACATTGCAGAATAGAATACAGTAAATAAGAGCAGAACAATAGAGAGAGAATAGAGAGAGAACAATAAAACGACAACTATTTTTTTTTTTTTTATTCTATATATTTTTTTGTGGTTTTTTTTTTTTACTTTTTTTTTTTTTTTTACACTTTTTTTTGTGACTGTAACTTTTGTAACTGTAACCGTTTCCAGGTTCGGGTGTCTCAAAATGCGATGGCATCTTGGGAGATCCTGTGAAAGTGTATCCTAGTCTGTGCAGTGCTGTACCCTACGCTAATACTCAACTAGTGTATGGTAGCGTTCAAAACATTCACCAATGCAAAGACCAGGATTGTCAGGACAAGAGGGACAATAATAGCGGGTGTCACGCCTATATCCACACTTGCTGCAGACACGACATCTTTTTGGGGGGGCTCGTTGGGTAGGGGTACTCGGGAGGACATAAAGAAAATACCTCTCATGCAGCCGGCTTACTGCATTTGGTTGGGGAAGGTGAGGTGGAGCACCGTCTGGAAACAGAAGGGCTCTGACGATCTCTTCCTGGAATTTAAATAAGTATCTACTCCGTCCTGAAGCTCTGTATAACACATAAGCGTTCAGCAAAGCCAATTGAAATAAATAGACACTTTTTTGTACCAGCATCTGGCCTTACGGGCAACTAGGTATGGCACCAACAACTGGTCATTGAGGTCCACCCCTCTCATATTTTGGTTATATTCGTGGACACGAGGGGTTTCGCCACAACACCAGTCGCCGTAGTAATTTGGACCATCATGTCTGCATGAAGGGAGGTAAGAACAAAAACATTCTTATTATCCCTCCACTTCACAGCGAGCAAATTATTACACTGCAAGCAGGCGCTCTCCCCCAGCCTAAGACGGGAATCTACAAGCCGCTGGGGAAAGCCCCGGCGATCAGGTCGCACGGTGCCACATGCTCCAATCTGATGATCAAAAAGGTGACTAAAAAGTGGCACGCTCGTGTAATAATTGTCCACGTACAAGTGGTACCCCTTTCCGAATAAGGGTGACACCAAGTCCCACACAATCTTGCCAGCGCTTCCTATGTAGTCAGGGCAGTTTGTCGGCTCTGTATGACTATCTTTTCTCTCGTAAACCATAAAACTACATGTATAGCCTGTGGCCCTGTCACAGAGCTTATACATCTTGACCCCGTATCTGGCACACTTGCTGGGAAGGTACTGTTTGAATGACAAGCGGCCAGAAAACTTAATCAGGGACTCATCAATGCAGACAACTTGATGGGGAGTAAACAAGTCTGCAAAACGTTGGTTGAAGTGGTTTACGAGGGGCCGAATTTTGGAGAGCCGATCGTATTCAGGGTCTCCACGAGGATGACAGAGTTCATTGTCATTGAAGTGCATGAACCGCAAGATCTGCTCGTATTGTGCCCTGGTCATGGAGTCAGAGAACAAGGGCATATGGTGAATTGGGTCAGTGGACCAATATGACCGCAACTCACTCTTTTTGGTTATGCCCATGTTGAGGGAAAAGCCCAGAAAGAGCTTAAATTGGGAGACCGTAATTGGTCTCCAATCTCTGGCAAGGGAGGACTGGGGAATAGTGGCGATGTGTTGACCAGTGTACAAATTGCTTTGGTCCACAAAAGATCTATAGAGATCTTCGGTGAAAAACAGTGAATAAAAATCAAGTGACGTAAAATCAACTGTTTCCACCTGAATGCCGGGTTGGCCAGTGAATGGGGGAAGTACGGGTGCTGCAGAAGTGATGGGTTCTCAATTAGGATTGGCAAATGCAGCAGGAAGGGCACTATGGGCACGGGCCTGTGTTCGTCTTCTTGGTGGCAGCGGGACACTACTTGTGCTTGCCACCTCGCCAGCTTGAACTGCACTTATGGGACTCGCCACGTCACCACCTGATACTGCAGTACTGGATGTACAACCAGGGTGTACTAAGCTGCTGGTGCTTGCCAGTTCACCAGAAGGAATAGCAGCGCTAGTACTGCTCTGCTCCATACGAGGGACCTGCGGTTCTTGCACATCAACGACAGAAGAAAAAGTTGCGGGGTCTGGTACGCCTGACCTTGGCAGGGACCACAACTCCGTCGTCAGAGTTATCTGTCATGGAGCCGATGTCGTCTACAGGATCGTATTCTGAGCCGGAATCTGACAGATGAGTGACTTCCTCTTCACTATCTGTCATGCTCAGAAACGTGTAGGCCTTTTCACTAGTGTACCTTTCGATTTGCCATTTTGGGCTCTAAATTTAGTGGTACACTAGTGAGACTCACAGGCAAAAAAGTTCCTGACTGTTAGCGACTGAATCAAAACGCTACCAAAAAAACTGTTAGCGATCGCAGGAATCAGGCGTGACTCTGCGAACGCTGCAGTTATGTGTGTTTAGTGTTTTGTAAGTGACAGAGATCGATCGATACTGCACTTGGGTGGGCTGGGCAGGGCTGAGCCGAGGGGCAAAACGCAGTTGCTAGCAGGTATCTGGGCTGATCCTGCTAACACTGCGTTTTTGGGAACCCTAAACTGCTGGGGACACTAGTATAGATCTGATCGGATCAGATATTGATCCGTTCAGATACTATACCACTAAGGGAGGTGTATGCTGCGTGCGTGGGTATTAGTGGTACTGGCGCTAACCTGACGCTGCCTGGGGCGATGCAGACCTTATCTGACGCTAAAACTTAACTTATATCACCGCTGGGCGATTAGGGGGTTAAACCTTTATTAGGTAATAAACGGCGGGTGCCCTGAAATATAAAAAAAAAAAAACTAACCAGTGTCACCCGTAACAGTTATACGGTGATCACTGGTGAAAGGGTTAACCAAGGGGCAATCAGGGGGTTAAAACCCTTATTAGGTAGTATATGGGGGTCCCTATCACGATATACTTAGCTCCCTAACTAGCGTCACCTGTGACACTAATACAGCGATCAGAAAAATGATCGCTTAGTGACACTGGCGACGGGGGGTGAACAAGGGGTTAAAACTTTATTAGGGGGGGGTTAGGGGGGTATCCTAGACCTAAAGGGGGCTACCACTAACTGCCCTACCACTTATAACTGTCACAAACTGACACCAATGCAAAAAAAAAAAAAACTGCTATTGGTGTCACTGTGACAGTGGGTACAGGGGCGTGATCGGGGGGGGGGGGGGGGTGATGGGGGTGAAAAGTGTGCCTAGTGTGTTCTACTGTTAGCGTAGTGTTGTGCAACTCACATCGATGTCTTCTCTCCTCGGCGCCGGAACAAAAAGACCGGCTCGAGGAGAGATGACATCACTTCCTCTGCCGCTGTTTACATTACAGCAGCAAAGGAAGATTTTCATTCGTTGAGAGCAATCGCGAGGGGGTGGCCACGAATGAGTGGCCTCCCCCTCAGCCTGGATCGCTCCCCTAACAAAGCCCTAACCCGCGCTAGGCAGATCACTTACCAGGTACGTGATTTTGCCTGCCCCTGCCATTCTGCCGCAGTATATCTGTGTTAGCCGGTTCGCAAGTGGTTAAATATTCCCTGCTAATTATTGTGAGTTTTAAAATTGACAAAACAATATAGATTTCACAGCAGGAAAAACTTGTCAAAATATCTCCAAGCCTAATGGGGTATGTGACAGACCTAGCCGGGACAGAGGCTTTTGGAGGGTACTGAATGCCAGCCTCTTGCCGACCGATTATGGGCCCTGGCATTTGGGGGAATGGTGCTCTTTGTGAGCTGTATGCCTGGGGACCCTTGAGGTGGTGTTACTTTAGATTCAGGTCCATGTCCCCCAAGACACAAAGACTCTGGGGACCCAGGACATGCCATTGTGACGGGAGTCACTAATAGGGGCACAGGGTGAATGAGAACCCCACTATGATCTGTGCTAGTCAGACTCAATGCTGTATATATGTATATATAATGTGTGCTGTCTCATTATGTTGTGTACTATTTGCTGTGCTAGTTTGGGGTGTGGCTGTATTCCAATGTTCTATATTGTCTGTCTGCCTTAGATTATGGGATGTTTATCTCTATGGAGGGAGGGGGATTCCTCCAGCAGCCCCCTGCTAAGACTGTTTACTGATGAGAAGTTAAACACACCTGATCTGTGTGTACATTGTCATTGGACAGTTTAACCCGCCCTGTTTTCCACGGGTGGGGGGAAGTGTTTTAAAGTGGGATCTGTATAACATGTGTTTGAATAAAGATTCATTCCTGCTTGACCCTCAAGACAGAGCCTTGTCTCGTATTTGGGGGAGAATTATTTGTATGGGTTCCTTGTTCAGCTGATGGAAGTGTTCGGTAGCTGCCTTTGTGTTTAGGTATGGAATGTCCTAAACGACTTTAACCCCTTTCATACTCGAGGTGTCGTTACAGGGTAGTTTGAAAACAATCTGGAAATTTCACAAAAAATGATTCTAAGTCACCACTGTATTTTAATTTACTTAAGCTGGGTATACACACTTCGTATTTTTTCATTCGGCTCTAAGGCTAAATGAAAAGGAATGAACAGAGTCCCCTATCCACATAAGCAATGTGGACAGAGGAATTCTCCCTGTTGTGCTATTGTATTCTGACAGCAGGACTCCTCCACTGTCAGAATACACTGGTTAGCGCTGCAGGCGATTGGCTGATGTGGCTGATTGAATGAAACATTTCCAACAGTCCCGTTTGACAGAAGTTGATCTACTGGGAGAGCCATACATACAGATCGTAATTCGTCCGGTCCCTGCTGAACCTGCTGATTTTCAATTCTCATGTACCCACCTTAAGAATGGGGTAGACAGAATGTGGAGCAGCTGTGCATGGCAACCATTCAGCTTTAGCTTTCATTTTCAAAGCTTAACTGAACAAGTTGATGATAGAAGCTGGTTGGTTACCACACAGCTGCTCCAGATTCTCTCTGCTCCAGGTTTAGTCAATTCCCCCCATTGCATTTTACATTCTATTGTTAACAACATTTTTAAAAATTCAAAATGAATTTACTTACATCTCTATGGTGAAGGTGCTCATAGTGTCCAGCCCTACTACATCCATACCAGCCTACTCCTCACCTTCATGCAGATGCCAAGAAATGGGTGTCCTAGAAAAAAGGCATCCAATTTAACAAGCACCAGCCTCTTTTACATCCCCTGTGGCCAGGAGTTGGTGTGCCAATTAAATGCAAGTCGCCTGCTCACATAAAAGTATTCCTGCTCTTTTGAACTGGTAAAAGGATTCTATAAATTTCTTATTAGTTTATCCAGCACATGAATAAGTTAATAAGAAGACCAATACTGATTTGAAAATTAATGTTATTAAATTAAATTTGAAACAATGTTGCACCCTACATCTACCATTTCAATATTAAAGTTGGAATTGATTGGTATACCAATAATATTCTATATTCGCCCTTCCATACTGTAAATTACCCCACTAGGGTTGATTTGGGGGGGCATCACTTCCCCATTTTTTCAGGGTTGACTGTTTATGTCAAAAGGCTGGCAGTCAGTCAAGATTATACTCTCTACAGAAAGTAATGGGGAGATGAGCTGTGATTTTAGCATCTCTGTTATGAATTTTGAAGATTAATAATTCCAGATTTAGCTACAAGCAAATGCTTTTCCTGTAAAAGTCCAGCTTGACCACTCCTTATTCCTGAACTTACTTATTAGTCAGTACAGGGGAGGAGGGCAGTACCAAGGTTGTGTCCATGGATATGTCTCCTTTCAGCAGCTCTGGGTGGAGCTTGTTTTTGGTGATGATGGGATTGATGATGGTGGCTCATTTATTCTCGTGGTATAAGGGATGAGTGTCAGAAAGTCTCAGCTTATTCACTTGCCAACCAGGTCAATTCTGACACTCCTCTCCTACATGTAAAAATCTACTTTTTAGGCCTCCAAGGCAGCCGATCAGACACAAAACGACGAACAGCCAGGTAAACAGAGAGGTGCAATCGGACATACTCGTTGCTTCCTGTTTCCGGGGTCACAGGGAGGGAGGAACAATGTCAGTTCCTCTCTCTCTGTTTTGTGCAACCATCGCCACCAGTTGCATCGCTCCCGGGGTCCACAATTGGACAGCAGAGCCCAGGAAAGGAGGCTGCGGGAGGGTTGCGGGACCCCCTTTCGCTACCTGCAGAAGTGATCAAGTGGCACTCCAACCATTTGAATCACTTCTGCAATACAGGGAATCACTGGCTGAAATTTTTTATATTGCACCATCCCTGTATAACCACTGCCAACCGAGGATGTCCATGGATGTCCAACGGTGGGCAAGTGGTTATTCAGGCATTTATGAATATCAGTCTCTTCCTTTTTGCAAGCATTAGTCTGGTGTACTTTTTTTTTTATAATGGAGCCAGTTCATGCTAAATTCGCTTTGGAAAGGTCTCTAAGGCCGCGTACACACGGGCGAACTTTTCAACAGGACTGGTCCGACGGACTTTCCGACGGACTTTTGACAGACTTCCGACGGACTTTTGACGGACTTCCGATGGACTTTTGACGGACTTCCGATGGACTTGCCTACATGCGATCACACCGAAGTCCGACGGATTCGTACATGATGACGTACGACCAGACTAAAATAAGGAAGTTGATAGCCAGTAGCAATAGCTGCCCTAGAGTGGATTTTCGTCCGTCAGACTAGCATACAAACGAGCGGATTTTTCGACCAGACTCGAGTCCCTCGGAAAGATTTGAAGCATGTTTCAAATCTAAAGTCCGTCAGATTTTGACTGGAAAAGAGTCTGCATAAGAGTTTGATAGAAGAGTATACATATGCAAAATTCATTAACTATTCATTTTATAATTTTCTAATTATTTCATTTTAGAATAATTAATTTCATTATTCATCAAACATATTGTATTTTGTTTTCATCAGGACTGCATATTTGTACATACAGTATGTATAAACATTTGTACATCCAATAAACAAATCATTTTTGGTGCACTCCATGTAATTTACATGGGTACATATAAATATACATTAGTGTTGATTTACTGAAACTGGAGAGTGCAAAATCTGGTGCAGCTCTGTATAGAAACCAATCAGCTTCCATGTTTTATTGTGACAGCCTAATTGAACAAGCTGAAGTTAGAAGCTGATTGGCTACCATGCACAGCTGCACTAGATTCTGAGTTCTCCAGTTTTATTAAATCTCCCCCATTGTCAGTTAAAAAGAATTAGAGAACATATGTATCTGTAATCTTGGTGCAAGCACTGTATGGCCAACATAGTTACCAAAGCATAAGAGTGTATGTACTCCAAAAGTCTGGTAACAACGATACTATTGTAATGATCTACAAATGCCAACTCAAACATCTCCAAATATTATTAAATAATTTACCAATCTAACAAACTAATGCCTGTTGACAGGGGACAAAAATCCCTAAATATTCTTGTGTGATTATAAACGTTACCCCATAGATACTCTAATTTTCATTTCCTCCATTTACAAAAAGGTTTTTGATGGAATCTCTGAGTTATTTACTGTCTGTGCTTGTAACAATGCATATTTTAGTACTGTTGTATTTCAACACATTAATATAATAAGCACCTAAGCCATTAGCATTCCACGTGATGAGTTATATAATCAGTGTCAGTTTAGACAAGCTTTTCTTGTTTACTAGCAGTTTATACAAAGATTGTACTGTTAAGCATAATAAACACTCAAACACATGCTAGCCATGAATACAATATAGGAAGGTGCTCTCTAATAGGTTCATGGTGCTAGTGCCTGGCAACTTTTGACAGCTGAATGTGATGGAGAATTGGTGGCGCTGACGGCTGCACAAAGGAAAATGTCAGCTACCAAGTTAGAGTATGGAAACACTTCTACAGCACAAACAAAGCAATAAAAACACAGTGTGGATCTATAAATACAGCTTGTTGATAAGTCTATTGAGCCAGTGAGTCAGCTTTTCAGCCAGATACAATGATTAGCTGAAGATTGTTATCAAACTGTAACCGCTACTCAGGCTGTAATTCCTCGTAAATTGCTGTCTGATTAGAGATTAAGATCTTATTTAATGGTCCTAATGATTTGTATGTATTTATGCCTACAAATGCCAGTGGAAAACAGTAGTATTTTGTCTCATTATTCTCATTCACTAATTTCTAAAAGCATCCCACACAGCTGGCAGAACGCATACAACTATTACGGAAAGTTATCTTATCATGGTTAATTACCCACAAGTGGTTTGAACCAGTGACCATATAATGGTATGTTTTTGCTTGATAGAGAATTAAAAGGCTAACCAACCCAAAACTGATATTTCAGTAGAGGCTTGTACCAAATAAGGCAAGTGTTAAGCAAGTAAAACAAAACGCTTTGGGTCATAGACATGTTTGATTCAATATTGCTGCAATCTGGGTCAGGTTTGGAGCAAAATTTTTGGCATGTTATATGACGAGCATGCAGGTAGTTGTGTTTTGGTATGTGACACTGAGTGGAGTGTTATATTTCAATGTATGCCCAACAGGAAATGCCATCATGGGTCAAATTACCCCATAGGGGAGCATGGGAATACTCCTATTTATTTGCTGACAGCTGAACCACAGCTTTGATGCACTTTCTTCATCATTGTAAGATGACAGCAGTCCTAAGTAGTTCAATAAGGCGCAGGTCCTATGTACATGTCAGAAGCCCTCTAAAATCTCTAGTGACATGTCAGCAGTTCTCAGCAGTCCCCTTTAGCATACCCAAGCCTTCAGTGGTTTCTTATCACATGTCAACAAGTCTCTTGTAATGTACCAGATGTCCACAGTGGTCTCCTGTAGCAGTTCAACTGTCCTCCAAAGTCTCTTGTAACCTGCCTACAATGCTCAGCAGTCTCTTGTTGCAAGTAAGTCACCCTGAGAATGTTGTGATTCCAACGCACTATTCCCAACGCACATGTTCCTGTAAAAGTAGCTGTATCTAACTGTGGGTGCTGAAGTGACCACCGGCTGGAACCATGAACAATCAGAGCAAGAGATGTCACCAGCACACCATGGGTCTCCAGAATTAGGTCCAAAGCTTTATTCAGTGGTCACATTGTTACAGAAAACAGCAACTTTTCACAGCCACGCAGGACCCCTTCATCAGGCATGTGATACATGCCTGATGAAGCAGTCTTGCTTGGCTCCAAAACGTTGCTGTTTGCTGTAACGTTGTGATCGCTAAATAAAGCTTTGGACTCAATTTTGAAGACCCATGGCGTATTGGTGACATCTCTCGCTCTGAGAATGTTGTAGTCACGTAAAGTTTTTAGCGCTGCTAAAAGCTGTTGGATAAAAGTTTCCTCTGCCAGTGTTCAGAGTATGGGAGCAGGCATCTGTTCACTGATTCAGAAGTGTAGATATACCAAGTTGAGACACTGCTCAAACCAACCCAGTGCTCTAGGAATGTATGTAACAATGTGTGGCTTCAGCCAGCGCTGCTTCGACCATGCCTACTGATGCGTTTCATCCCACCCACGAAGCTTGGTGGTGGGTGGGCCCAAACGCATCAGAGGGTTTGGCTGGAGCAGTGCTGGCTGAAGCCACGCATTGTTACATACATTCCTAGAGCACCAGGTTGGTTCACACGGTTCACACAGGGGCGACTTGTCAGGCAACTTAGCCGCCTGACAAGTCACGTCCCGTTCTGTACTACGGAACCGTTCTAATAGGAGCGACGCAAGTTGCTCCGACTTAGAAAAAGGTTCCTGTACTATTTTTGGGGCGACTTGCATTGACTTCTATACAGAAATCGTTTTGCAAGTCGCCGCTGAAGTCGTGTGCAAGTCGCCTCTGTGAGTCGGCCTACAAGTCGTGTTGCCCCTGTGTGAACCGGCAGTAAGAATGTTGTAACTTGTCAGCAGTTCTCAGAAATCCCTTGTAATATGTCATCATGTTTTAGCAATCTCTTGTAACACAGCAGTTCACAAATTACTATTGTAAAGTGGCAACACTCGTTATCATTCTCTTGTGATGTGGTATCAGTTTTGAGTAGTCTTTTGTAACATTCCAGTAAAATGTAGCAGTTGTTTGTAACATAGAAACAATTTCATAACACGGTTACAGAGGTAAAATAAGATTTCAGGTAGACCTTCAGCTATCAACTTGGAGTGTAAGGTCGAGGGTACAAAAAGATTAAAAAGGGGATTAAAGTGGTAGTAAACCTCAGACATGAAAAATGAACAAAGCACATCCCATTATAGTGTATACTAGCCTCAGTTTCCTGATCCTTCCTTTCTCTTCTATCTGCAGGAGTCACTGAAAAGACTCTAAGCCTGCAGAAAGATGCCCCCCCCCCCCCTTCAGGACACAGCAGATGACTACTAGCCTCAGTTGTGCATGTTTTTTCTATAAGCTTGTTAGAGCTGGGTGTGTCCCTTACCTCCACTCAATTATCAGAAATCATCCTCCAGGCAAGATGTGTTGGAGGAATTGAAAACTTGGCTGGTTTTGAAGGGGGCTCATCATCTTTACTAGATGTGTGAGAAGGAGGAAACGTTATCACAACCTTCATTTTTATTTGCAGTCACCGTGTACTGTATGCCATTGGCACATTGGCACATAAAACCCATTTTTTGCTGCATGCCATTATTTTGTTGTTTAACTGGACAATAATACAACTGAAAAGCAAAAAAAGTATATTTTAGGTACTATATATAGCAGCATATATTATTGTCTCTTACGCAGTCTCAGTAGTTGAGTAAAGGAGAAGGATAACAAATGTTTCTGGTTCTCCGTCATCTCTGTGCATGCCCAGTGTCACTATTCCTGATCCTCAGAGAAATAAAACTGGCCAAAAATACAGCAAACATTTAAAAAAAGTGTGCTGCTTTGGCAGAAAAAATATATACCCCATTCTAATTTAAACTGAACCCTTTTTTTGGGACACTTAAAGGCCGAAAAATTCTGCAACATATTATGTGATTAAACAAGTGGAGGGGCAGATAACGTCACAATCTTCCCTCATCCAATCACAGAACAGTTTACATTCTATGAAAAAATACAGAATATTTTGTGAATGGATTAGGTGGAATGCTAAACACCCACTATCCTTCCCTGTATGCACTGTATGAGGGCCGAAACGAAGATTCTGTGTTGGAAGTTTGTGGCTTACACTAAACAAGATGAATAAAACCAAGAGTTGTACATAATACAACAGTATCCCACACCTGGGACACACCTCATTAGAGGTGACTTATTTTTACAAAGTAAATATGTAAAAATTGTTCTTTTTCTGGAGTTCAGGATTAAGTATGTATTTATAAATGCAGAGCTGCAACAATTTGTGTTTTTTTAGAAACTGCCTAGAGTTCAGCTTTAAGAGAGAAGTCTGGGACATGCTTATCTAGGTGGATGCAGCATCTGCCCCCCGGCGCCTCTACACTGAGAACTGAGCAATCAAACACCACCGATCGCTCAGTTTTCAGAGCTCCCCGAGCAGGGAGTTTGTGACTGTCAGTCACAGCTCTCTGCTCTGCTCCCTCCTCACTCATTGGAGCGCTGGGCCGTGGAGGGGGTGGGGGCAGCCGGCTCAGGCTCTCAGTGGCTCGCTGAAAACCTGAGCCGGGTGTCAGTCCAGGGATCTGGCGGATCCCGACTTCATGGTCGTGATGACGCAGAGCCTGGACTGACAGCAGTGATGTCAGCAGAGAGCGGACTTCAGCCGGCTCTCTGCTGAAAACGGGTCACAGGCTTGCAAAATCAACGGCACTCCTGTGATCCATAGGAGAAGTCCAGCCAAACGAGCTTTGGCTGGACTTCTCCTTTAAGTGCTAACTGCTATGCTTTTTAAATGAACCCTCTAAGGCTGTTATGACCCTTAAAATGAATTTCAGTGCTCCAATCAGATTAACCAGGAAGTGAAAGATTTGGAGGCATTGAGGAGGAAGGAGGAAATAAGGGGTACATATGGCTTTTGGAAAATTAAGTTCTGCACAACAGCCAAAAGGACTCCATTGAAAGCATCTACTGAACCGTGTGACATAATTTTCTACTTACAAAGTTCATAATCGAGTTAAGTAATCCTTCATTTAATGTGGATATGAATGTATTTCCTGGTTGATTTTGAAAAAGTGTATTTTTTTTTAACTAAGATATGTCTGGGTGCAAGGATGTGTGTGTGTGTGTGGATCACCATTATATTTTCTGTACATATTTGTTACTCTCTTTTCTTTTATTAATTTTTTTTAAAACAGCTTGTTTTCTTTTTCATTCAATACATTTTATGTGAATCAATCAATATTATGTGAAAATGCCAATTACTGTATGAAGCAAAATAAACAATTGGCTAGCACTACACTCGCTGAGGTAAATTCTTTGTTTTCCCTTCTGTTAACATGTTCTCTTTGTCAAAAAGAAAGCACCATTAAACCACATGGGTCATGGATGTTCCTCCTCCACTTTAAAATGGTGCAGGAACAGTAGCTATTTATCACAGTGGTTTTCAGTGGTGGCTGGTGCTCAAATTTTTTGGGGGGGTGCAAACAAACTGAAAAATAAAGAAAAAAAACATCAATTGCAGCCACTGTGTCCTCAGTTGCAGCCACTGTGCCCTCAATTGCAGCCACTGTGCCATCAATTGCAGCCACTGTGCCCATCAATTGCAGCCACTGTGCCCTCAAATGTAGCCACTGTGCCATCAAATGCAGCCACTGTGCCCATAAAATGCCGTCACTGTGGCATCAAATGCTGTCACTGTACCCATCAATTGCAGCCACTCTGCCCATCAATTGCAGCAACTGTGCCCATCAATTGCAGCCACTGTGCCCATCAATTGCAGTCACTGTGCCATCAATTGCAGCCACTGTGCCTTCAAATGTAGCCACTGTGCCATCAAATGCAGCCACTGTGCCCATAAAATGCCGTCACTGTGGCATCAAATGCTGTCACTGTGCCCATCAATTGCAGCCACTCTGCCCATCAATTGCAGCAACTGTGCCCATCAATTGCAGCCACTGTGCCCATTAAATGCAGCCACAGTGCCATCAAATGCAGCCACTGTGCCCCACTGTGCCATCAAATGCAGCCACTGTGCCTATCAAATGCTGTCACTGTGCCCATAAAATGCTGTCACTGTGCCCATCAAATGCAGCCACTGTGCCCATTAAATGCAGCCACTGTGCCATCAAATGCAGCCACTGTGCCCATCAATTGCAGCCACTGCGCCCATCAAATGCCACCATTGTGCCCATCAAATGCAGCCACTGTGCCATCAATTGCAGCCACTGTGCCCATCAAATGCAGCCACTTTGCCCATCAATTGCAGCCACTGTGCCCATCAATTGCAGCCACTGTGCCCATCAAATGCTGTCACTATGCCCATCGAATGCCGCCACTGTGCCCATCAAATGCAGCCACTGTGCCATCAATTGCATCAAATTCAGCCATTGTGCCCATCTGTCACTCAGCTTTCATTCTGTCTCGGATCTCTCACACTAATCGGCATACATAGGTCAGTATTTGTGGATCTCTCTTACCTTCAGGATCCCGGCCATCCCTGCCGATCCTCCTCGGTGCAGCCTCACAGCAGATCCTCCGCTCACACCATCCGAGCAGCAGAGGCCATCTCACTCCCTCCCCAGCCAGCCAGCCAGCCACCTCCTCGGTCACATGGGGCACCGGCTGGGGGGTCTCAGCATCTTCTCTGCCCGATCCAGCGCCAGCCCATCCCCCAGATGTCACCCCCAGACCCCTTGGGGTACAGCAAGGGGCAGACCGCCGACAATACAGCACCACACCAAGCCTCAGCCTGACCATCCTCCCTTTCCCCGGTACTGACACCGACCTCCACTATACTCCCAGAGCACACAGCAGTGAGCCGGGAAACCGGAAGTGGTGCCGCAAAAAGCACCACCAACCATCCTCCGGTCCCGGCCAATAAAAAGATAGGAAAGGGCTGGCCAGACAAATGACAGTAGAGTGGGGAGTGTTCGGGGTGCGTGGCTTGCTCCCCGACCACACCCTAAACACGGGAAAATTGGCTTCCCAGCCTGCAATCAGCTGAAATAAGCTTCCCATAGACCGCCGCATGTCTGGCGCCTGGACACTCTTAAAATGACTTTTTTGGGGGGGGGGGGGCAGCGCCTGAGCACCCCCCTTTCCCTTAAAGAACTCTTTGGTTGCTTTCACAGTATGCTTCAGGTCATTGTCCATCTGCACTGTGAAGCGCCATCCAATGAGTTCTGAAGCATTTTGCTGAATATGAGCAGATAATATTGCCCGAAACACTTCAGAATTCATCCTGCTGCTTTTGTCAGCAGTCACATCATCAATAAATACAAGAAAACCAGTTCCATTGGCAGCCATACATGCCCACGCCATGACACTACCACCACCATGCTTCACTGATCAGGTGGTATGCTTTGGATCATGAGCAGTTCCTTTCCTTCTCCATACTCTTCTCTTCCCATCACTCTGGTACAAGTTGATCTTGGTCTTGTCTGTCCATAGGATGTTGTTCCACAACTGTGAAGGCTTTTTTGGATGTTGTTTGGCAAACTCTAATCTGGCCTTCCTGTTTTTGAGGCTCACCAATGGTTTACATCTTGTGGTGAACCCTCTGTATTCACTCTGGTGAAGTCTTCTCTTGATTGTTGACTTTGACACACATACACCTACCTCCTGGAGAGTGTTCTTGACCTGGCCAACTGTTGTGAAGGGTGTTTTCTTCACCAGGGAAAGAATTCTTCGGTCATCCACCACAGTTGTTTTCCGTGGTCTTCTGGGTCTTTTGGTGTTGCTGAGCTCACCAGTGACGTTCTTTCTTTTTAAGGATGTATCAAACAGTTGATTTTGCCACACCTAATGTTTTTGCTATCTCTCTGATGGGTTTGTTTTGTTTTTTCAGCCTAATGATGGCTTGATTCACTGATAGTGACAGCTCTTTGGATCTCATATTGAGAGTTGACAGCAACAGATTCCAAATGCAAATAGTACACTTGAAATGAACTCTGGACCATTTATCTGCTCCTTGTAAATGGGATAATGAGGGAATAACACACACCTGGCCATGGAACAGCTGAGCGGCCAATTGTCCCATTACTTTTGATCCCTTAAAAAGTTTGAGGCACATATACAAACTGTTGTACTTCCTACACCGTTCACCTGATTTGGATGTAAATACCCTCAAATTAAAGCTGAAAGTCTGCAGTTAAAGCACATCTTGTTCGTTTCATTTTAAATCCATTGTGGTGGTGTATAGAGCCAAAAAGATTAGAATTGTGTCGATGTCCCAATATTTATGGACCTGACTGTAGGTTCTGTTCGGCATCTTTTTCCAGAAGAGCCCTGTTTCATCACAGATGAATACTTGTTCAGCGACGTATCCTTCTGTCTTCATGAATACCGCAAATTCTTTCTTGTAGGCTTCTGCACAGGTCAGAACCGAAAGCCTCACCATGTCTTGTCACACTGTGGATGCCACTTCTCTTGCGGAATTTTTTAAACCACCCTCTACTGGCTTTAAATTCTTCACTTGCTGCACTTGTAGAGGATTGTTTTGGCAGTAAATCACTGTGCAATTTCCTGGCTTTTACACAGATCAAAGGTTTTCTAATGCTATCACCTGCCAGCTGTTTCTCATTCAACCACACTAACAAAAGTTTTTCCACTAATTACAGCACTTGCATCCTCTGCTTGGTTAACATTGTTACCCCTTTTGCCACATCAGCTCCTTTGTAGGGCAGTTTTCTTCTTCAAAATAGTTGAGATTGTTGACTTTGCCATCTTGTACTCCGAGGCCAGCTCAGTCACACAAATACCGCGGTCTTGTTTTTCTACAATTTCCTTCTTCAGCTCATTGATTATTTCCTTCACAACCTTATTCCTACAATTCCTGTTCTGAACAGTCTGGTCACCTTCATTACCTTTCTGTACTTTCTTTTTTACCACCATGCTTGCTCTGCACATTCTTGTCACCTGCATTATCGCTCTGCACATTCTTGTCACTTGCCATACCGCTCTGCACTTTCTTGTCACCTGCATTACCGTTCTACACATTCTTGTCACCTTCATTACAGCTCTGCAGATTCTTGTCACCTTCCTTACCGGTCTGCACTTTCTTGTCACCTTCATTACCGCTCTGCACTTTTCTGTCACCTGCATTACCGCTCTGCACTTTCTTGTTATCTTCATTACCACTCTGCACTTTCTGGTTACCTTTGAAAGGGAGACCCCTACCATGCCAACATCCAAATATATAGATAAGGATTGAGAAAACTAAAAGAAAGGTGGACTTTGTGGGCACATAATGAGAGGAAACCTTGATTAAAAAGTTATATATTTTATTACAAAAAGGTTTAAAAACATATAAAAAAAAATAAGCAACACCCTATATGGACACGGTCAACAAATACCTTCTAATGCAAGTACAGAGGTTGAATGTGTGTAAAGGTTAATACTCATAGATTTGTAACTGTCTAATAAAGAAGGTCTGATCCAACAACACCTTCACACTTGCTCGTTGACACGTTTGCCTAAATAATAGCTTCCTCAGGACAATACTGGGTAGGTGCTGATGGGCCTATATCTAGGTCTATAGGGACACCACACAGGACTAACGAAACAATCAAAGCGATCCTTAGATCTGATATATGTGTATATCTGACAGATGTATAAACAAGGGTAAAAACTTAGCTGTTGCATATGAGTTGGTATGTAAAACGGTTGTATACCGATATGAGGGAGAACCCTGTCACAAGTATACCTGGTGTACACTAGACCTATGGCCAACTGAGTACTAGAGTAAGGATCCAATCCCAAAATGAGGGGGATATAGTATCGTAAGGTATCAGGTCAGCAGTCAGAGAAAGGGACACCATAGAGGTAATATCTCAACCCTCGGATATTGCATCAGTACACCCAAGGGATGCGAAGGGTTCACCAAATTATGAAGACTGGGTGAGATCAGATAGCTATTGCAAATGTCCGGATTATAAGGGCCTACTAGTGAGGCCAGGCAATTTATTGCCTAAATCCAAGACAAGCATCCCTTTGCCCCATAAATATCAATACAGGTGATCTCACAGTATGATGTCCCTGAGGGCTCACTGTAAAAACTGTAGTTTATGTATGTGTACTATGCTTTTAATTGCCTCTTTGAATATTATGTCCATATCTTGTAGTTTTTTTCAATAAATGCAATGATTAAATATTTTTGTCATCTCTCCATTGTTTCCTGGCCTAAAAAAAACGATTTTTGGTAGTACCTCCAGTAGTACATTTTTTCTTCCCTAATTTACGGATGTGGCAATTTAGTGCTTTTTTTCTTTCAATTTACTGGATACAGGCCCATCAGCACCTACACAGTATTGTCCTGAGGGAGCTATTTGCGTACCAAAGAAAATTTTTGTGGACTCTTCTGTTCGCGAACCGAGTTGTTCGTGAACAGAAGTGCTCGTGAACCGAGGTATCACTGTACATTCATTCCTGACCCCTGCTCTGCATTCATTATGTTGTATATTATACTCCTGTCCCCTACACTGTATAATGGAACCGAAGCGGACTTCGCAAACCGAGGTATCACTGTACATTCATTCCTGACCCCTGCTCTGCATTCATCATGTTGTATATTATACTCCTGTCCCCTACACTGTATAATGGAACCGAACCGAAGAGATGATAAAATGTTTTTCCATAGTCTGTCAATACAAAAATTATTGTTGCACTGCAAAACAAAATTCACTTGGGTTGTGGTCATTTGAATGAATACAGTGTCCAGGCAAAGATCAGTTGGTAGAGACATAACAGATATTGTACAATGTACTTTTATATAGTGGTATTCAGTATGATGTACATTACAATCCTGATCCCTGCACTGTATACCATATGTTGCAGATTATATTCTTGAGTCCAAGTGATCATGTGCTGTTCTCCACTGAACTCTTTATGAACACTACTGTATGCCATATTGCACATTATACTCCTGACCTCTACACTGTATGCCATATTGCGCATTATACTCCTGAGTCCTGCCCACTACACTGTATGCCATATTGCACATTATATTCCTGACCACCACACTGTATGCCATGTTGCACATTATACTCCTGACCACTATACAGTAAGCCATATTGCACATTATACCCCTGACCATTACACTGTATGCCACATTGTATGTTATATTCCTGACCACTACACTATGTATATGCTACGTTGTACATTATACAATATTCACTGTATCACTGTATATGCTATGTTGTACATTATACAATATTCACTGTATCACTGTATATGCTATGTTGTACATTATACAATATTCACTGTATCACTGTATATGCTATGTTGTATGTTATACTCCCAACCCCTGCACTGCTTTCAATATGGTGTTCATTATATATGGCAATGGCGTGATCATTTTGAGTGATTATCTACAGTGTCCAGGCATAGAGCCATGTGGAGACACAAGACAAATGTACTGTACTTTTGACAGTATCAGTAAATTGGAAAAACTAGGTGAGACAGTGTCTTCAAGGAATTTACTTCTTTATGTAACATATAATACATCAATATGGTTATATGGTTGCTATCTCAAAGGTCTGATCCTGGACTGCTGACAGAGAAGAGCTGGAATTTCAAATCTCCAGACCACTGGAACAACTGCGGGGGTGCTGACAGCTTGGCAACCCCAGGGGTAAGTACAGCAGGGACCAGGGAAGCAGGGAGGGAAGCCTTTGTCAGCTCACCTTTATATTTTTTCTGTAAAGGCGAACCTTTAGCCTAGGTTCACACTACTGCGATGTGATTTACTGTGAATTTGATCCATTTTTTTGTCCTGTGTGAGGTGCGAATTTACCTTACGTTTTGAGGTGGACAGGTGCGAATTTACCTTGCATTTTGAGGTGGACAGGCGAATTTACCGCGATTTTACCACGAATTTCAGGAGGCAGACAGTGAACAATTTGCAGAGATGTGAACTGTGTGCTGCGAGTTTACTGCAAGTTCAATTGAAGCCTTTGAAGATAAGATTTGCACTGCACCATAGGAATTTGCATCGCACCCGCAGTCAACATGCACAGGACCCTTTTTTTTAATCTCACACCAAATTTGCAATGCATAGATGTGAACCAAAGCCATGGAATACTATGCTTTTTACAAGACCTGTGAATCTGTGTGTTCCTAAACACATCAAACCTGCTGTAAATTTGCAGGTTCACACTAGTGCGATGCGGGAACCAGTGCGATTCTAGTGCCGGTTCCCGCATCGCTCCTCTCCCGCAGGCAGTTCACACTGCCTTGTGCAAACTGCTGTGGGTGTCATTACCTCCGCCAGTTTAGTTCACAGATCGCAGTACGAACTGTGAACTCACACAGGAATCGGATCGCATAGGTGAGAACACCCATGCGATCCGATTTGAGTGCGGGGAAATACAAGTCCCTGCACTATTTTCTGTGCAAATCCAATATGAGTTCAGCCATTCACCTGTATGGCTGAGCTCGCATTGCTCAGAGATCCCATGTGATCGGCACCTGCAGTGCGGGTGTAAATCACATGCGATCTCTGAGATCGCGCTAGTGTGAACCCAGGCTTAAAGACTAATTTCTTCACAGTGACTTTGGCTACAGATGTCATTGAGGGCTTGTTTAAAAGCCCATGTGTTGCTTATTAAGAATGTGTAAGTATGTGAATGTCCACAAGTTCACTTTAAAGCTACTTTCACACTGGGGCGTTTTTCAGGCGCTAAAGGTCTAAAAATAGTGCCTGTAAAGCACCTGAAAAACGCCTCCCCTGCCACCCCAGTGTGAAAGCCCGAGTGCTTTCACACTGGGGCGTTGTGTTTGCATGACAGGTAAAAAAAGTCCTGCAAGCAGCATCTTTGGGGCATTGCGGGAGTGGTGAATACTCCTAAAACGCCCCTGCCATTGAAATCAATGGCCATCGCTGCCGAAGCGCCCGCAAAGCGCTTTTAACCATATTTTGGCCGCTAGCGGAGGTTAAAAGCGCCCCGTTAGCGGATGATAAGCGCCGCTTAAACGACAGTAAAGCGCCGCTAAAAATAGCACCAAAAAAGCACCACTAAAACGACAGTAAAGCGCAGCTAAAAAAAGCATCAATGCCCCCCTCCGCCCCAGTGTGAAAGTGCCATAAATGTCTATCAATACATCATTACATGCTATTTCATTGCTAAATTAGAGGTAGTTGGAAAGAGAAAAAGTATAACGGCCTTGATGAACATCTGATAATACTGCAACACACAAGAAAAGAAATGACATATAATGAAGCAGCAAAGATTGCTTATTTTATGTAAAGGTAATGATGTGGATTGCTTACCTGTTGCTAATAGAAGGTCAGCGTGCAACCTTGAAAAAGTAGAAAACTATTATTCATAAAACCTATTTAACATACATATGTTTGATTTTATCCATATCAAATTACAAAATAAATGAACAGAAATTCATTAAAATAATACCTTAAGAGTATTTTGTAGGGAAATATATCACTCATAAAGGGGCAACAGACACACAGAAGGTCAATAATATATAAAGTAATATGTTTTTGCCAAGTCTGTCAGTGTGCAGATTAATATTACAATGCAAAATTTAATTTAATTTGGGCAAAGCACACTATTGCCTTCAGTGCCCAAGCCCAGAACACTGTCCACAGCGCTGACTCTACTGTGTCTTTATGTTTTTGTTTTTTTCTTTAAGTTTTCAGAGATTTAAATAAAAGCCATTGAAAACCCTTATTTTCCACTATTGATTACATGGCATAGGCAAAATTAATTTAAAGGGACTCTGTCATCATAATTTATATCTGAAGGAAATTAAACTAATATTTTTAGCTGGATGCAAACATTTGCCAAAAACTGTGCTGCACATCTTACAACTAATATGCAGCACAACGGCCACTATCAGCAGGGGTTATTAGCCCCACTTCCACCAGGTCTTAAAAAGTAATATGATTTCTGCAAAGCCTTAGTCTGCTCTATGACATTATGTTCTTACCAGATTCACTTTAACCACCTCTCCCTATATTTGGTCCAACTGAAAATATCAGCACCTCATCCCGATAAAGTAGAGAACAACATAGAGAAGAAAAAATGTATCAAACAACCATATACTTATAATCAAAAAGTATTTATTACCGTTCATTTTTAAAATCTTTTGGGGGAGACAAACCCCTAACACACACATATGTAAGAAACAGCTCAGCCTTCTTGAAATATCGTCCTTCGTCATATACACATATCACAAGATAAGAAGGATAAATATATAAAGCACAATATAGACATCAAGAGGGAGGGTGATAGTTAACCCAATGCCTTTTGCAGTTGTACCTTTTTCAGGGGTTCAGAAGCTGGTATAAACTCTGCAGAGCAAAAGAAGAAATGGCTGCACATCCAAAGGTTCAAAAACAAAATGCCTTTTATTGAAAATGACCAGGATACACCAGGGACACCAGGCATTGGGTTAACTATCACCCTCCCTCTTGATGCCTATCTTCTTTTTCTCAAGTTTTCACGGAGGCGGGTCAGGGCTAGCACTCCTACTTGGCTCCAATTGAGGTATTGCACACACCTGGAACAGCGGATTCCTTTTCTCTTGAATAAACTCTGCAGAACCTGATATGGGGTGGTGTGGCAGGTGATGCTGCTTGATAGAAATGTGCCCACAACTCCAGCCTGGGGGGCCAGGAGACTATATGTAAAGGGGAGGAGACCATGACCAGCTCCTTCAAATGCAGGCAATGTTTAAATCGAAGGTGTCCAATGGCAGTAATAAGCCACAATAATTAATGTATAACACCTTGCACTAAATAAATGGATCACAAGGTCTAAGGTCCCAGCCTGCCTGCAGAAAAAAATACAGAGGTCGTTTTTATGGGAGACTCGGCATCTCCTCCTACAATACTGATGTATTGTAAAAAAATATTGTGGAGGCGAACATCTATTCCTGCAGTGCCTTTTATAAACATTGCTAAAATGAATACACAGTTGGCCATTGCGCCTGTTAATTGCTGTGAGCTGAGCTATAAGCTGATGGCTCAGATGACAAAGACTCTGTACAGAACCGATAAGAGTGGCTCTGTACCACGCGATTGCTGTGATAACCAATCACAGTAATCACAAATGTAAACAGACAGTAATTGTCATTGGACAGCCCTTCCCTTCCTCTTAAAAACTGAGGAAGTAATGAATGAATCTTTCACTCTTAACTACAAGATCACAGACAGCGGCAGATTGTAGAGGTATTTACTGGACCGTGGGATTGTTTATAACCCATTCAGCACCCTCCTCTACTGTACATCCTGTCTCCTCAGCTCCACCATGTCTTTGTATGTGACCTATACATAAACTACTTCCACTACTACTATCCTATACATCTGCACATAAAAGTGAAACTTCACACAAAAAGTGATGTTGTGTTGATTCGCTCCCTCCACCCAGTCTGTAGATGAGTTACTGGGTTTTTTGGGGAGAGAAGAGAGCAAGTACCCACTCCCAGTTTGGCAATCCTCACCCGAGTGATGAGGAGGACCTTTGCCCTTTGCCCTGCCCCCATCCCTCCCGCCACCTCCTGGGACACATCATATATCCCAGGAGGCTGCAGACCATTCACAAAGTGCTGTACAAAAATGGAATAAGAGTTCGGTCAGTGCAAAAACACTCAAGGTCAATATAACAATCCTTGGACAAGTGCATAAAAATGGAAAACAGTGCAGCGCTAAATAAAACAACACTAAAATGACACTAAAATATAATATAGTCATATATTGCAAAAGAGAACCATAAAAACAATCCCAATTCATATGAGTAAAAAAGCCAATCGGAGGGATGAGAAACGAAAAAACACGCATATCCCATTGATATCCCAGTGCTAGGATGCAGGGCGTACAAACGTCTTATCGAGAGAAAGATGGCTGCAGATGACTGCCAGAAACCATGAAATCAGGCCGAGACAGAAGTACAGTTAAATCACACTTGTTTAATAATAAAAGTAAAAAGAACAAACGTAATCAAAACATAGCCAAAGTTCAGTAACCGGAACGGATAGTTAGCCAAGCCAAAAGTCAGGGATCAATGTTGTGGAACATCAAGCAGGATTTGGAGCCAGAAGGGATGTTAGCAAAGCAAGTCTTGAACAGGACCGCAAAGCTCGGAGACAAATGTACAGGAGGCTTCCACAAGTGCTCCTTAAAAGAGAGTCTTTCTCTGAGTCTGGAGTCAATGAGGATGGCAAACGTGATCAACTTCTCCAGCTCAGTGGGTATATCTCAGGCTGCTATCTCATCCTTGATGGTATCATAGAGACCATGAGAAAAAGCAGCCACGAGGGCCTAATTTTTCCACGCAACCTCTGCTGCCAGAGTACAGAATTCAGTAGCGTAGTCGGCAACAGTTCTTGTACTCTGTTCAATGGACATGAGGCACTTGGCAGCAGAAGCGGAGCATGCGGGATCGTCAAATACCCTTTTAAACGAAGCCACAAACTCGGGGTAGCTCAAGACAACAGGTTTTTGCATCTTCCATAGAGGGTTTGCCCAGGCCAAGGCTCTCTCAGAGAGCAAAGATATCACAAAACCTACTTTGCTTCTGTCCGTGGGAAACGCCTAGGGCAGCATCTCAAAGTATATCTCAACCTGGTTGAGAAACCCTCTGCATTGGACTGGATCGCCCCCAAATCTCTGGGGAAGTGGAGTGGAACCAAACATACCTCTTATAGAGGTAATACTCAAGGCGGGTGCCTGCACAGGGAGCAGCAGCAGGTTCAGCCTGCAACATAGGTTGTACAGTGGGAGATTCCAGGTAAGCCGTGCGACTCAGGAGCATTTGTAACGCCATGGCAAACTGCATCTTCTGAATTCATGGCCTTCGCCTACTGTCAAAAAACATGAAATGAGGCTGAGTCAGAAGTACAGTTAAATCACACTTGTTTA
Source organism: Aquarana catesbeiana (assembly GCF_042186555.1). Classification (NCBI taxonomy): domain Eukaryota; kingdom Metazoa; phylum Chordata; class Amphibia; order Anura; family Ranidae; genus Aquarana; species Aquarana catesbeiana. Next base: position 264,020,397 of record NC_133325.1, on the reverse strand, counting down.
ATAACAAAAGTAAAAAGAACAAACGTAGTCAAAACATAGCCAAAATTCAGTAACCGGAATGGATAGTCAGCCAAGCCAGAAGTCAGGGATCAATGTAGTGGAACAGCAAGCAGGATCTGGAGCCAGAAGGGATGTCAGCAAAGCAAGTCTTGAACAGGATTGCAGAGAGTTTCTGTGATGTTGACCAAGGAAAAGGCAGAGCTCCTCTGGACTGGGCGGCTTAAGTAGGCAGGACTAACGAGCAGGATATCATCAACAGCTGAGTAACTGTGGAGAGATAGGAGCTGGCTATTAGCCGACAGCTGAGCGGCCAACTCAGAGAAGGATGGGCTGACATCATGGAGTCCTCCTGTCCTCCCGCATGCGTATCGTCCCTATGGGCGGGACTTCTTCATCCTAGCACTGGGATATCAGTGCTCTGTTTGTGAGTAAATCTTTTATCAACCAATAAATGACGGTATTAGCCAACGGTATTAGCCAACCAGAGAGCACTATGTATATTTTTTTGCTCTTTTATGGTCGCCACGTTCCCACCTATTATCTGCTAGTGAACTATCCCACTGCTGTTGTGGAAGGGCAAATTTTCGGTTCTCAGATACCGTAAAAGGCATTAATCATCTCTAATACTCATGTGGGAAAGCTTGATTGACCTATCTGTTGATTCAGAGGTCCATACTTTGAGGTGAGCGGCCTACATTTACGGTGGTGGAAGCCCTAATACGGATTCAGGTAGAGGATATATCTTTGAGCACCCTGGTCACCACTGAAGAGGACTAATCTTGTCTTTCTGGTGTTGCTTCTCGCACATGCACAGTGGGTTACTCAGGAGCCAGCTCCTGTATCCACAAGGGCAGTGCCTGGAGCCCACAGCAGTAAAAATAACTGGCTGCGGGAAAACAGTGCTGGACTTGAGACACTGGTAAGTACCTAATTTTTAAAAGTCAGTAACTACAATATTTTTAGCTGCTGATTTAAAAAAATCTAACAGAATTTCCAATTTAACCCCCTAATTTCAATCCGCCCACAGTATGTGACCTATACACTAGCCCCTTCATCACCTCCTTTACTGTGCATGACCCGATGCGCTGTGTCTGGTGCATCTTTACCAAGCTCTGCTATTTAACCACTTCAATACCAACATGTTTCTTCCCTTCCAAAAAGTTGTAAAAAATAAACCCTTGGGGTGTTTATTTTACAAAAAGGGGTTGTTTCAAGCTGTTTGTACTATCCTGGCATTTTTACTTGCTACTGTATTAGCAAATAAAGAAAGTATGAAAATGTTTTTTCATAATATTTGGTCTATTTACCCTTATATACCCTGTTTCCCCAAAAATAAGACGGTGTCTTATATTAATTTTTGCTCCCAAAGATGTGCTAGGTCTTATTTTCAGGGGATGTCTTATTTTTCCATGAAGAAGAATATGGTACACATTATTGTTTAACAAAAAAAAAGGAAATGTATTACTTGTATACGGTACGGTAGTAGTTGTCATCACAAACCAGCATAACCAGACAAACTGTGAATCCTACAGTATCAAGAATTTCTTGTTACTACCATTATTTCCACGTACAACAATCTATGGTACATTTACTGATACTGATATTTACCGGTAAGAACACAAAGTAAGATTTATTCAATGACAGTCATGTCATCATCTTCGGGAACATCATCATAACAATCCAAACCCTGAATTTCCTGGTGAATTTCTTGTGACTCCATTTCACCCACCCCCCCCCCCCCCCCACCTCAGTCACCCCTGTGTGTCTGAGCCAGTCAGATTCCACACAATGTCCCCGACTCCTGCCCCGCACGACACACTAAACGGTCTAATTGTGAGTCAGACAAACTCCGTCAGCGCTGAGCGAGCAGAAGGCGGCAGTTTGTCCTGGCAGCGGCACGGGCTCTCTGATTTAAAGAGACCTCGCACTGCCTGAACAGCTCCGGCTGCGCTTCGGCCAATCAGTGAGCTGTGCGGCAACGCCCGACGCTACGGTCCAGAGGAGTCAGATGCTTTAGGGTAGCTTCGGGGGCCTTATATTCCGGGGAGGCCTTATTATCGGGGAGGCCTTATTATCAGGGGAATGCATTATATTACAGCGAGAAGCAAAACTGGAAGTAGGTCTTATTTTCGGATGATGTCTTACTTTTGGGGAAACACGGTAGTAAAAAAAAAAGAAAAAAAAAAACTCAAGTGGTTATTGAACACTGACAAATTAAAGCTCTATCAGTGTAAAAAGAAAGTATATGCTTACCAGGCCCGGATCAAGGCTGTCTGATGTAGGGGTGCAGTATAAAATCTCAGGGGAGCAGATAGGTGGTCAGCAGGGCAGTGTACAGAGGGCCAGCAGGGCAATAGAGAGGCTTAGCAGTTTGTAGGGCAGTGTACAGAGGTTATCAGTTTGTAAAGCAGTGTACAGGGGTTAGGAGGACAGGGGGCAGCAGAGCAGTGTACAGGGGTTTAGTAGTGCAGAGGACAGGGGGTTTAGAAGGGCAGAAGACAGGAGTCACCAGGACAGAAGACAGGGGTCAGCAGGGCAGTGTACAGGGGGTCAGCAGGGCAAAGGTTTGGAGATCAGTGGGGGAATGTACAAGAATATGTAGAGCAAGGGTACAGGGGTTTAGTAGGGCAGAGGACAGGGGTTTAGAAGGGCAGAAGACATGAGTCACCAGGACAGAAGACAGGGGTCAGCAGGGCAGTGCACAGGGGGTCAGCAGGGCAAAGGATGGGAGATCAGCAGGGGTATTTACAATAATCTCTAGGGCAGTGTACAGGGGTTTAGTAGGGCAGAAGACAGGAGTCAGCTGGACAAAAGACAGGGGTCAGCAGGGCAGTGTACAGGAGTCACCAGGACAGAAGACAGGGGTCAGCAGAGCAGTGTACAGGGGGTCAGCAGGGCAAAGGATGGGAGATCAGCAGCGGAATGTACAAGAATCTGTAGGCAGGGCCGGTGCTACCACTAGGCAAACAATGCAGCTGCCTAGGGCGCACTGCTGCCTAGGGCGCCCGGCCACTGGTGTTTCTACTCTCTGCAGCAAGCAACTAAGTCTCAGCATCAGCAGGCAGCTGCCGTTCCGTTCGCACATAGTGTCAGAGGTGCAGCGGTAGTGGAGTACTGTGTCTGTGTCCCGACTCCCGAATGAATGGAAGCAAGCAAACATTCAGTGATGGGCACTGGTAGGCTGCATTTATGGGCGCTGGTAGGCTGCATTGATGGTCGCTGGTGAGGCTGCATTGATGGGTGCTGGTGTGGCTGCATTTTATCGGTACTGGTGAGGCTGCTATTGATGGGCCCTGGTAGGCTGCATTGATGGGCGCTGGTGGGCTGCATTTGATGGGCACTGGTGAGGCTGCATTGATGGTCACTGGTAGGCTGCATTGATGGGCACTGGTAGTTGCATTTGATGGGTGCTGGTAGGCTGAATTGATGGGTGCTGGTGAAGCTGCATTTTATCGGTACTGTTGAGGCTGCATTTGATAGGTGCTGCTAAGGCTGCATTTGATGGGTGCTGGTGAGGCTGCATTGATGGGCACTTCATTAAAAAGGTGGGATATACACGGGCAGGGCAAAGGGGGTGGAGTCAGAGGTGGGGCCAAGGGGGGGGCAGCAAATTGAGGTTTCGCCTAGGGTGTCAAAAATCCTTGCACCAGCCCTGTCTGTAGGGCAGTGTACAGGGATTTAGTAGGGCAGAGGACAGGGGTTTAGAAGGGCAGAAGACAGGAGTCACCAGGACAGAGGACAGGGGTCAGCAGGGCAGTGCACAGAGGATCAGCAGGGCAAATGATGGGAGATCAGCAGGGGAATGTACAAGAACCTGTAGGGTAGTTTACAGGGGTTTAGTACGGCAGAAGAAAGGAGTCAGCAGGACACAAGTCAGATCAGCGGGGCAGTGTACAGGGGGGCAGCAGGGCAAAGGATGGGAGATCAGCAAGAATATGTACAAGAATCTGTAGAGCAGTGTACAGTGGTTTAGTAGGGCAGAAGACAGGAGTCAGCAGGACAGAAGACATGAGTCAACAGAACAGAAGACAGGGGTCAGCAGGGCAGTGTACAGGGGCTAGCAGGGTGGAGGACAGGGGTCACTGCTGATAGGCCACTCAGTAGAGCTCCTTCTCTCATCCCTGCATTGCACGCAGCATTGCCTGTAGCTGGCTGCTATGTTGCGGTTCTGACCTATGAAACTCCCTGGTCGGAATGGCAGCACAGTAGACAGCTACAGATCAACTTCTGTACAACCTCCCTGCCCATACATGGATTAAAATTCATCCAGTCCCTGAACTGATACATAATGTGCTATTTCAATTTCATTTTTGGACTTTACGTAAATAATCTGCCTTTTTTCGACAACTAGTGTCAGAAGATTTTCCATTTGATCTGCGTAGATGAAAGCCAGCATCTCGGCAATGAAGGGGTTAGCGCACCTAAACATACCACAGTAGCACGCCACCTTCAAAGTGACAAGCGACAAACAGGGCAAGCTAGTCTGTCCTGACTGTCAAGTCAATTTGTTACTTAAACGCTTGTGACATAGTTTGTGCTTTCATGGCTTGAAAATACAGCATGAGAACAATGTGAAGGTACTAATAACCGGGCAAGATAAGCATCGCAAGGAAATGTAAACATACACTAAAGACAAAAACATTCTCAGGTAGAGAAGAAAAAGGTGTTTAAGTTGTGTATTAAACCTTTACAAAGAGACATTTTCACTGCAACATTCCATTCAGCTCCACCCAGCATGCAGGCGGCCTGGTGTTTAGGAATAATAAAAAGACAAGTAGCAATGCTCAGGTTTATGAAGTGATCAGCACGGCTCAGCCTCAGCCAGGTCTTGCCAATAGCACGCTCATATTTGATCTCTTCCTATCATGACAGATGAGTCCCTCTGGGGCATCGCATACAAAGTGTTGCCCAGACAAGTTTATAAATGTATCTTTTCAAGTTAATAGAGCTCCCTACTGTCAGATCAGAGCTGGAGCACCATTCAAATGTACTTCTACAAATTCTTACCCGCCCTTAAGGTGGCCATATACGTATCAATATGATTGTTCAATCGATCATCCGATGCAACCAATGGCAGCCACATATGCTTTGATTTTTTTCTCCAGTCGATGTGCGATTTGATCAAAATGATTAAACAAATTGAAAAGCCACAATCTCCCTGATAATCTTTTTTTTTTTTTGGCTTCGGAAGATCGGAAAATAGGAGTGATCAATCTAACGTCAACAACCCAGTTGATCAATATACCACGCACTGGAAAGTGGAATTTGATCAATGGTAAGATACGATCCTATATTAGTGATCGGTTCTCTGTTTCTATCATGTAATCTCATAAACTGATCAGTCCAAATACAATTGTATTCATGAACAACGTGCTCATTGCTGCTGATTGATGCAAAACGATCCGTCATTTTCTGCCCTGGTCTATCAACTCTGTTTGATTGAAGCCAATGTAAATTGAGTCTAAATCGATCAGAGGGGAAGTTAAAGTGGTTGTAAAGACACTAATCACAAATCCTGGAATCCCCTCTGTTACAGAAAGATATACAGTACTGTGCAGTATCTGTGTTTCTTAAAAATTATGCAGTGAAATACTTTATTTCAGAGGGCCGCTGTGCGCTCACGTGACCTCCCGACACTTTCCTTACCTGATCTGAGGACTACAGTGGGAGGGGCCCAGCTACACTCTGCAATAAAGTATTTTGCTGCCTAATTTTTAAAACACGGATACTGCACAGCATATCTTTCTGTAACAGAGGGGATTCCAGGATTTGGGAGTAGTCATTTTACAGTCATAGAGGCGAGAGGGGTGGGGCAGGGAGGAGACGGCTCACGCGCAGACTCCCAAGCTGACAGGGAGGGAGGTAGGGGGGAGGGAGAGACTGCGGGCTGACAGAGACACGTAAACTGACCAAGTTATCATGGATCAGCAGCCATGATTTCTGTGGTCAGCACACACAGGGGGACACAGGACAGGAACAGGCAGGATCAACCAGGTATATTACAACATAGAAAGGAACAGATTGCATGGCACAAGCACCGTGCTATAGATCACGCCTTAAAGGAACAGCATCGTTTTTTTTTTTAAGGGTTACAACCACTTTAAGGCTATTTGATTGTTTGTGTATTCCATTATTCCAATCGCACATTGATTGGATAATAAAAATTAGACTCAGTTTAGATCACATTTGATCAAACTCAGTCGATCAGCCAGGGCAGGATTATTAATTGTTTTGCATCCACTGGCAGCACTGTGACACTTTGTTCATGCATATGATCGCATTTTTATCAGTCAGATTATGAGAATACATGATGGAAACAGAAATGTTATCAATCAAAATCCCCTTCCCCATGTGTGGGGTGTATGGCCACCAAAGAATTACTAAACTGAATTAGATTCATAACCCAGAAACCCTCTATCTGATCAATTTAGTGAGCTTCCGATATATTTCAATGCTGGCAAGTGGAGTGGCTGTGGTGGAATTTTATTAATTGTTGCTGATTGCTAAAATAGTGGCCATACACTGAACGATTTTATATACGATTGTAAACCATAGATTTAGCATTCAACTAAAAATACCATTGGAAGACTGATAAAAATTGTTCCTTGCAGCATACATTTAACTATCGTATTGAATTATTTGCTTTTCCACAATCTGACTTTTTTTCCCTCTCCAGATTAATCAGAATAATTTTGATTAAAGTAGTTCCAAAGGCAGAAGGTTTTTTACCTTAATGCATTCTTTAAATCTATCAGTTTTGTTTTAAATCGATCAATGACACTGTATGTCTTTTTAATAATTCATAGATCCGATCATATTGTCGGATTGTGTGAAGAATCATTGGATCAGACAATTATTGCATGTATAGTCACCATATCTACATTTCAGACAACTGATTGCAAAATACTACATCAATTAAATTATTGTTTTTAATAGCTTGTCCCTGATAGATTGTATTTTTAACTGATACTGTACATGTTGCATCGACTGATATGTGGTTTGGTCAACTCAAAACAACGGAATCGGCAAATAGGCATCATTTGTCTTCTGAAAGGGCAAACCACCGCGCTAAATAAAAATTTAGTACATAAAAAATATATAAAATATAATGAAAAAATGAATGAATAAATGAAAAATTGAATGAAAACAAAAGTGACAAATCAGTGAGTAGAATAAATATACAAGCAGCCGCTAAAAGTGGGATACACACATTCAAAATAATCAATAAGGAGCAGCGCTGTGACAACAATGGTTTGTATGATAAAGACCAAATAAAATTAAGTGAATATTAGACCCAGGGTGGAATGAATTAATGACAAAAGTTCATAATATAGTTCATAATAGACCAATAGGAGTAAAAAGTCCTATCCAGAATCAAATTCAGATAGTGGATGATGTGAGAAAACGTAGATAGGTGGGAATGCAAATAAATTCAGTATGTCCTTCACCGCACCACTGTGGTAATAGTAGGAATGCGCGCTTACCAAACGGCAAGCTTAGGGGAGCTTGCGACCTTAACCCGGTCGGGGCCTTTCGGGGATGGAGACACCACAAAACGCACCACTTCCGCTTGAAATAAGCACGCTGTCCACCAAATATCAAGTATTCACTGTACTGTAGAGATATAACCTCCTAGCTAGGGGTAGATCTCAAAGGAGGTACACCAAGGAAAAGAAAAAGAGCAACATAGCGTAATCCTGTTTTCACCATTTATTAAAAGAATAATAAAATCGCACTTACATTCAGGTGGATAAATAAAAGCATATAGAGCCCAGCTATCTACGTTTTCTCACATCATCCACTATCTGAATTTGATTCTGGATAGGACTTTTTACTCCTATTGGTCTATTATGAACTATATTATGAACTTTTGTCATTAATTAATTCCACCTTGGGTCTAATATTCACTTAATTTTATTTGGTCTTTATCATACAAACCATTGTTGTCACAGCGCTGCTCCTTATTGATCATTTGTCTTCTGAAAGGTTTAAGCCTAGTACACACTATTAGTTCTTTTTTCATTCAATCCAGCAGGGCTGAACAAAAAAAAAAAAACAACAACCATTGGCTGAGACCGCTGATCGGGAGCCAATCGGCAGACCTTTTTTGGTCATGCTCCATCGACAGAAGTTTTTCGGACAGGATTCTATCCGACCGGCGGCAGTACACATGGGCTGAATGTCATGAGCCTGACATTCGGCCCAGGTGTACTATGCTTTATGCCCCGTACACACGATCGGAAATTCCGCCAGCAAAAGTCCGATGTGAGCTTTTGGTCGGAAATTCCGACCGTGTGTATGGTCCATCGGACTTTTGCTGGAGGAATTTCCCCCAGGAAAAGATTGAGAGCAGGTTCTCTATTTTTCCGTCGGAAAAAGTTCCTATTGGAAATTCTGTCCGTCTGTATGCAATTCCGACGCATAAAAAACCACGCATGCTCAGAATCATCACTTTGTATGGAACTTCCCTTTTCTAGTGCCGTCGTATGTGTTGTACATCACCGCATTCTTGATGGTTGAAAGTTCAGAGAACTTTTGTGTGACCGTGTGTATGCAAGCCAAGCTTGAGTGGAATTCTGTCGGAAAAACCATCCAAGGTTTTTCCAACGAAAATTCCGATCGTGTGTACAGGGCATAAGACTCAGATTAGATTGGATTTGATCAAACTCAATTGGCCAGGGAGAAAAATTATTGACCGTGTTACAGTGATCAGCAGTACTGAGATGCTTTGGTCATGAATTCTATCATATTTTGACCGTTTCGATTATGAGATTGCATGTTGAAACCAGCGATGTGTTTGATAGCTTACAATCGTATCTTCCAACTATCAGTCAAAACACACTTCCCTGTGTGTGACATATGGAATGATTGAGTTGTGGACTACAGATCGATTATTTCTGTTGGGAGTGATTGATCTGAAAAGTAATCATTAGGGAGACCATACGATGTGATAAATCAATCATTTGATGAAACAAAAATTTGAATCACAACCCAAAGATCCTCCATTTGATCGATAAAGTGAATTCTTGGCCGATTTCATCTCTGGTAAGTCGACTGACTGTGGCAGAATTTTGTTGATCACTTCTGACCCATCAAAGAAATATCTGCATATGTGTCACAGAACCGATCGTAATATAAATTGATCCAATTATGATTTGAATTGTGTTTCTGATAGATCATACTGTATGTGTTACATCAGTTGATATTTTCATATAAGATGGGTTGCTTGTTTGCGATCGTTCGTACCTAGATTGATCATGCATATGTACAGCCACCATTACCTAGATGGATCACAGATCTATATGTGCGTGGTGCTGCGCCACCCCTGTGACTAAAATGACAACTACACTAGGTGCTGTTATCTCCTCATATGCACATATTTTGAATACATAAGGTATTACCATAGATACAAATACACTGAAAATTGCAAAAACTTGGAATCCAAGAAAATGGATGCTGGATGACAGGAGTATAAAGTGGGCAGCCCAGTGGACAAGAGGTCCTGGTGACTGTACTATGAGCACACAGGTGGGAATCCACAGGTTTGTGCAGCCTAGTGAATTAGGGTGTGCCCCCTAAAGCTCAAACACGTGTGTGTCTACACATACAGTATATGACCCCGGCACATTAATCTCCCTGTCAGCACACTGAAAGATAAGTACGTAAACACTTCTCTTATGGCAGTCTTTCCCATCTTCCTGCCGACACATAACGCGATAATGTTAATGCACATGGGGTGATTAGGGTGTGCCCAGGCACACCTGGCACACCCTGTGCACATGCCTATGTGGGCAAATAAGAGCTGAGGAGACCATAGTGGTCATACAGAACGCATTATATGACCTTGCATTATATGTGGGTCAAAGTGGCAGTTGGTGGTATATTTTTGGGGGAGGGGGGGCGAACAATGCACCCACAGCCAGACCCTCCCGGTCAGTTGGGTCACCCGCACCCCCCACCTGCACTTACCCCATCTTTGGCGCAGGCAGCGCTTCCCTCCGAGTGACGGGCAGCTGCTTCCCCTGCATCTCTGCAGTCTCGTCTTCCTCCTTGGCCGTGTGTCTCCTCCCTCCTCCTCCTAGGCCAATATACTCGCTTCTCCTTTCAGCCAATCGTGAAATGGGTCTCAGGACCTGATTCCTGGTGGCTGGGAGGAGAATCAGCATGACAATAGCGAATATTCATGCGCTATTGACACACAACTGGGTGGGCTCAGGGAGCAGTGCTTTTTTGAAGCCTATTAGAGTCTCTGGCTCTAATACGTGCTTAAAATAAAAAAATTGGAATATATGCATCCAGCGCCCTGCATGTAGATTAGGGGGGCAGACGCATGGATAGGGGGAGCAGCGCCCGTGCGCGCTGCATTACGGGCCGCCACTGGTGGGTCATATGATTAGGGTGGGAGCATTGTAAGCACGGTAGCTACATGGGAGGAATCACAATCTTGACACAGCCTAAAGCTTCACTGTTTTTTAGAATAACAGCACTGGAAGGTTTCAAGCATTGTATGCATGCACCTGGACATGCGTTTACGTCTGTACTAAATCGTCACAATGAAATAAACTTATAGACTACACACATGACTGAGAACTTTATTTCAGCACAACTTTTATCATATTGTGGCATTTTGTCAGTTATTTTTATTTATTTCACGTTTTTGCAATTTTCAGTTTATTTGTATCTATGGTAATACCTTATTTATTCACAATACTGTTGCTCTATGTGCATATGAGGAGGTAACAGCACCCAGTGTAGTTGTCATTTCAATCACGGGTGGTGGCGCGGCACCATTTATTGTTTGTTGTTTCAGTAGTCATTCGATGGGTGTTAGCAGCTGCCACATTAGTTATTTATTTATTTATTATTTTGATTGCTTTTTTGTAGTTAATTCTTAATCTATATGTGCATGGCCACCTTTACATAATGTAGGTCTTTTAAAAATTAGGAATTAGGAACATGCACCCAAGCAGGTGACTAGGCTTATGCTGTATATATATATATATATATATATATATATATATATACACACACACACACACATTTATTTATTCATATATCACTGAAATACCTAAAGCAGTTGAAAAGTGATACATGTGAACACGTGACCTCTTTGTGGCTCTGACCACCCTGATGGCAGGTGAGCGGTCCCAGGTGCGGGGTCACCCATCCATCCAGCCGCAGCCTTGCTCTGTCTATGAGGAGTGAAGGTTTCCCAGCAGCCCCTCCTACCTGCATCTCTGCTCACACACCCGCCTGCTCTCCCGCCCAGCTTCACTTACCAAAAAAAAAAACTATCCCTTCCTCGTTGTCTTCAGTGCCTGAGACACAAGCCAGAAACTTGGCCAACTACTAAGCTGTGCACCTGGCGCTGAGATCCGATCACCTGGGTGTGGAGCATGTCCTGTGTGTGGAGGATCGGGGACAGGCAGCAAGGGGTCCCGGACCAGTGCTGGACAGTGACACCGCCGACACCATAGACCGGGAGGATTGATTTCACTTGTTGTTCCGCCTGTGTGTGATTGACTGCTGAGTGTGCAGGAGGGAGCAGAGGACAGCCCAGCAGCCAGTGTCACTCAGTCACTGAGACCTCTTCAACACACTGTCAGTGCTGCTCATGTGGGACACTGCTAACTTTCCCAGTGCGCAGCCACTGATTGCATACAGACTACCTGTTCTCGCCGACATCTCCCAGGATCACCCTACTCAGATCTCCCCGGATCACCCTACGCAGATCGCCCCGGATCACCCTACTCAGATCTCCCCGGATCACCCTACTCAGATCTCCCCGGATCACCCTACTCAGATCTCCCAGGATCACCCTACTCAGATCTCCCAGGATCACCCTACTCAGATCTCCCAGGATCACCCTACTCACATCTCCCCGGATCACCCAGTTGAGGGCTCTTTAGAACATTCCGACCCAGCCGGTGACTCGAATCAGACTACCTGTTTTTTCTGAGATCTCCAGCTAAGTTTCTTCTGGAACGAGCAGGTGATCGCAACCAATCCCACTGAGGTCTCCCTGCAATATCTTGACCCAGCAGGTGATTGCAACCAGCCTACCACTGAGATCTCCCTGGAACATCAGACCCCCTACTCAGATCTCCTTGGGACATCAGACTCCCTACTGAGATCATCCAGGAACATTCCCTGCAACCTCTTGAACCAGCAGGTGATTGCATACTGAGATCTCTTTAGAACATTCCGACCCCCTACTGAGATCCTCCAGGAACAACCTGCTGAGATTTCCCTGGAACATCCTGACCCAGCAGGTGATTGCAACCAGCCTACCTATTTCCACTAAGATCTCCCTGGAACAACCTTCTGAGATCCTCCTGGAACATCCCAACTTAGATCCATCTGGAACAACCTGCTGAGATCTCCCTGGGACATTTCGACCCTGCAGGTATTTGCAACCAGCCTATCTATCCCCACTAAGATCTCCTTGGAACAACCCCCTGAGACCCCCCTGGAACATCCCGACCCAGCAGGTGATTGCAATCAGCCTACCTGTCCTCCCTGGTTCATCGTGCTGACATCTCCCTGAAACTTCCGAACCCATACTGATACTTTTCTGGAACATCCATCCTCCTACTGATATCCCCTTTAGAACAACCTGCTGAGATCTCCCTGAAACCTCCCTACCCCAGCCAGTGATTGCATCCAGTCTACCTGTTACCACTGAGATCTCCCTGGAAGGACCTCCTGAGATCTTCCTGGAACGCCCCAAGGAATGCCACGCTGAACCCCCACGGAGCCCCAGTTTGGAGAGCGCCCTTTTCGGACTTGCTGGAGATCAGACAGTTGGAGATGTCTAAGCCGGTGGACCATGTGAAGAGACCCATGAACGCCTTCATGGTGTGGTCCAGAGCCCAGAGGAGGAAGATGGCCCAGGAGAACCCTAAGATGCACAACTCAGAGATCAGCAAGCGCCTGGGTGCCGAGTGGAAGTTGCTGACCGAGTCGGAAAAGAGACCGTTCATAGATGAAGCCAAGAGACTGCGGGCTATGCACATGAAGGAGCACCCGGACTACAAATACCGGCCCCGGAGAAAGCCCAAGACCCTACTGAAGAAGGACAAGTTCGCTTTCCCCATGCCATATGGCCTGGCCGGGGAACACGAGGGGCTGAAGGCCGCCGCCCTACACGGGGCCGGGATGCTGACTGACTCTATGCTGGCCAATCCGGAGAAAGCAGCAGCCGCGGCAGCCGCAGCAGCAGCCAGGGTCTTCTTTCCCCAATCCGCGGCTGCTGCTGCAGCGGCGGCGGCCGCTGCGGCAGCCGGTAGCGCCTCCAGTCCCTATTCCCTATTTGATCTGAGCTCCAAGATGGCAGAGATCACATCCAGCTCTTCCGCCCTCCCCTACGCCTCTTCTTTGGGATACCCCCAGTCCAGCGGAGGAGCTTTCCAGGGGGTCGCAGCAGCTGCAGCAGCGGCGGCAGCTGCCAGCGGGGGGCACACTCATTCCCACCCATCCCCTGGGAATCCGGGCTATATGATCCCATGTAACTGCACAGGCTGGCCCAGCCCTGGACTGCAACCACCCCTAGCCTACATCCTGTTCCCTGGCATGGGCAAACCCCAATTGGACCCTTACCCTGCCACAGCTTATGCTGCCGCCTTATGACACAATGGCAGCCCATACAGGGGCTGTGTCACCGCAACACGAGGCTGTAACTTCATACTGGACACTGGGACTTATCCCTAGGGCAGGATGCCCCTACTTGTTGTCACATTTTGTCATTTGATGCTGTGAAATCCATTTAAAGTATGGAAGTATGTGATATTTAGTTGTCATGCCACTGCTGTCCATTGCACAGGTCATGTTGTGTTGAGAACACTGATTATATCAAGGTCCCTCAGTGTGGAGGAACTTGTAGGAACCCGCAAAGGCTGTGCAAGTCCCTCTTCTACTGAACTGGTGGTCAGGAAAAGGTCCAACAAGGAACATTTCAGAGATTAATCTCTTTCTGCACTTGTAAGATGGATACATTATAGGACATGGATGAACTGATCTACATGTATCCTGCATGCACTAAAGATGGACACTGGTCTACTTAGTGGTCCTTCCAACACTCTTCTCCATGGTGATGGAAGAAGATGTCCAGGGGTGTCCACACTCAAAAACTATCCATAGCCTGCTAGTACTCACGACCTGATCTTTCCATAGCATCCAGGAAATGGGGTTACTTTGGTCTAAAGACCACCATCCACATTACAATCTGTCACAATGCAGGGTCCAGGGTCTGTCTGATTGTAACTTATGTACATTGAAGATGACAGTGAAAACTTGCTGCTCACTTACCCCAAGTCTATCGATAGAAAAAAATGTGACAATGTTTTAAAAAAATTATTCCTTTCAAGATAATGCAGCTGTTAAATGTATATTTATTGTTTAGGAAAATATAAACTGTTTGCAAGGAATAATTTGCCCCACCCCCTTCCTAAAATGATCCAAACTTGGAATTGTCGTCAGAACTTTTTTTTTCCTTTAAATAATAACAAGTATGGATCTCAAATAATAAATTATCTTAGACTAATGGTACCAATACAGAATAAAAAAAAATACTTTCTCATTTATATTAGGACTTTAAATGTACCCCAATAGATCACACATGTACATGGGAGTACTTCCAAAGTTCTAATATATATATTTTCTTTTGGTCTACATTTTACGCATCAAACTGCGTCCAATCACTGTTGAGTTCTTGGGTTATTATTATTTTTTTTTTGTAATGTGTATATTTTGACTAATATTTGTGAATGAAGCTGGCTAACATGTAATTTTTATTTTTTATTTTTTTGGCTTTCTGTACTACAACGTAAAGATAAAGAAACCAATGGTTTTAACAATTCATTTTTTTATGTGTTGTTTTGTCTGTATCAGGCATTTCTTTAATAATATTAGATTACTAAAAGATCATTTAGTCCTCTGTTCAGTCTCGAACAAGGACCTGAAATAAAGCCCATTATAGCTAAAAAGGAAAAAAAAAATCTTCTATTTCTTGTTGAGTATACTAACAAGATTTTTATCTGAATTGCCCTTACGTGCTTGGTCCAGGTGAAGTGTAACTTATCCCCCAAAGGCTGTCTTTGTTTCCTTGTTGAATGGATTTACCAGGAAATCTAAATCAAGCCATTGTTATCCAGGGCCAAAAACCTGATTTATCACATTTTTAATCGTGAATAGGAAAGAAGATAAAAAAACAAGTCGTTGTATTATCTTTTCCTGAAAAAAAGGCATTCATGATTGAGCAGAACAGAGCCCATTGAGAAGACTTGAGCCTCGCAGACTATTGTGAAGGTGTCCAGTAACATAAGAGGGGAAAGTTGCTTGGGTACTTTATCTTGTTAGAAGAGCTTCCCAATAAAACCCTTGTCATTTCTTCAAAGGGACCTCAATCTGCGGGGATCAGACACAATGCAGATGGATCGTGCCCTTCAATACACGATCGACATGCAAAAAAAAAAAAAAAAAAGCAGCTGATAGAGCAAGTTTACATTGATAAAATGCATTCCTCTACAGAGCCCCTAAACACAACCAGATCGTTGGTGCAAATGGTTTCTAACAACATATATGTGTCAGGTTTTTGTTTTTTTTTATAGTCAAATATTTGGGATGTTATTTTGGTCTAGGGATCCTTTAAAATACTTTCCAGACTGAAATCCGATCAAATATTGCAATAGGGGGGTCATTTTGGAGAATTTTTGGAGGGTAATGTTGGCTGCAGGTGAAGGAGTGTTAGAATAATTGTGGGGTGATTAATAAGTCTTTCATGTAAGGTATTTATTTAAAAACAACATCTATACAAAAAAGTACAGTTAAATACCACAGAGTAATTTCAGGAAAATCTTAGTTATTCTGGGGGCAAGTGAGTTTTATATACATTTTAGGGTGATCAATAAGGCTTTCTTTTAAAGTTATCTTTTTTAGATCAAAATAAAAAAAGGACATAGAGTAACTGCAGAGAAGTCTTAATTTTGGGTACAGGTGGAAAGAGTTTTACATGATATATTTTGGAGTGATCAAGTCTTTCCTCTATTTTTAGAAATATATTAAAAAAGCCCATTAAAATGAAAAAAAGGACAGCAAACCACTATAAATTCAGGGAAATCTTTTTGGGTGCAGATGAGTTTTACGTACATTTTGGGGTGTTTAATAAGTTTTTCTTCTAAAGTATTTCCCTAAAACGATCAAAATAAAAAAGGACAGTAAAACAACCTAGAATAATTGTGGGAACATTCTAGCTGATTCTGAAAACAGGTGAGAAAACGTTTACCATAATGTTGGGGTGATTAATGAGGCTTTTATCTAAAGTGTTTATTAAAAATCATATCTATATAAAAAAAAAGAAAAAAGGACAGTAAAACACAGAGTAATGGAAATCTTAGTAGTTGGGTGCAGGTGGGAAAAGTTTTACATACATTTTGGGGTAATCAATAAATCCTTAAGTATTTTATTAAAAAAGAATATGAAAGGTCAGTAAAAAACAGAGTAATTTTAGGGGGGGGGGGGGGGTCTTTATTTTTCGTTGCAGCAACAGGTGAGAGTTTTACAATATTGTGGAATTATGAATAAGTCTTTCATTTAAAGTATTTTATTTAAAAGTTTTATATATATATATATATATATATATATATATATATACATATATATATATATATATATATATATATATGACAGTGAAATCCATAGAGTGATTTATGTAAATGTTAGATGATTTTGGGTGCAGGTACCCAGAGTTCTTCATACATTTTGGGGTGATCAAGTCTTTCATCTAAAGTACTTTATTAAAAATGACATCAAACTACATCAAGGACGGTAAAACACCATGCTGCTGTGAAAAAGTTGGATTTAAACTAATTGTAGATTTTGGTATTATGGCATGCACAGATCTTGTGTTGCAATAATTAAAGCGATCCCCTTAAATCTATCGTCCTTGGAGCTTGCAATATTCATCTGCTTGGGAGCGATTATGCAAAACTAATTTGGCTGTCCAGGGGTAATTATCCCTGACACGGTTAATTAAATCCTTTCAAGACTTTCCTTTCCCTTTTGTCCCAGCCCCTCATTTCTCAACAAGAAACTTCCTGCTGCTGTCTGGACAATACAGTGCTTTTAAATCTTTCCTCCCAGCCCTGTATTGAATGTGGACCTATAGTAATCCACGAGTTTAATACTCATTGCACAATGATACTTAAAGCGAGGCATTCAGTGATTTGGGGGAAAGCTGTCATCAGAGGGCATTGGATGGATGTGAAAGCATCCAGTGACATTCCCATGTACAGTCCTTGATCGATGCTTTGACATCCATTGGGATGGCCAGGCTGCACGATCCTCTTGGATGTCAGCGATCACAAACGTTGTAAGCAGAAATTCTGTAGAGGATACTGGGGTGAAAATGAATACCTGTCAATCAGGATGAGTAAGGACCATTTTTGGATGGTGTACAAAGTTTAGTATCCCATAGCAACCAGATAACATATTTCATCACCTTAGATCGATCCGATCATGAGATATCATTGCTGATTAATCTCTATAGGCTGCTGATCTTATCACAAACCTGCTAAACTTTGTTTATTTTAGCTTATTTGGCAATCTGACGTTAATTATAATAAGGTTGTGTGAAGACCACAAGTGATGTACAAGGTTTAGTATCCCATAGCAACCAGATAGCATCTTCCATAAGCTTAGATCCATCATAACTTTGCTAAATGATCCCTACAGGAAGCTGAACGTATCAGAAAGTAACCTGTTATGTCAGGCTGGTCATTTTTATGTAATATCATTATATTTTATGTTATTGTTAGCTATGAATGATTATCATCAAGCAATTAGAATACGGATGTGTGAGGATCATAAACGGTGTACACAGTTTAGCTTCCCATAGCAACCAGATAGCATCTTCCATCAGCTTAGAGCAATCACAACATTGCTGATCGATCACTATAAATTGCTGGACTGCAGTTCTTTGTTAACTAAGAACCCTGATCTGTCCAGCCGGTGACTTTTGGATGGTGTAATAGTTTACGGTTTGGCAGTCAGATTTATGTCAGAAGGGTGAGTGAGTGAGGACCACGGATGTTGTACAAAGTTTAGTATCCCACAACAACCAGATAGCAATTTCGATTATTAATGATTGATCGTTTTAAGCTGCTGAACTTGTCAGTGCTGGTCACTTTTAGTCGGTGTCTTATAATGTATTTTTTGTTTCTTTAGAAATGAATGATTATTAGGCAGTCATATTTATGTCGGAAGGATGACTGAGCACCACAAGTGCCACAAATTAGTATTTCCCAGCAACCAGATAGCATTTTATAACCATCATAAAACGATTGCTGATTGATCATTATAAGTTGCCAGACTTATAGTTGGTATTATGGTGTCGTTTATTTTCATTTTCTTTACATGAATGATTAGTTGGAAAATCAGACTTATGTCAGGATGGGTGAGGACCACAGATGATGTACACAGTTTAGTATCCCAGGGCAACCAGATAGCATATTCCATTAGCTTAGAGCAGACAGAGTTAGTATCATTGCTGATCGATCACTATAAATGGCTGAACTTATAAAAAAAGTTCAGCTAAGTAGCCATTTATGTCCAACTGGTGACAGATGGTGTCGTGTATTTTATTTTTTTTCTTTAGAAATGATCAGGCAATCACACTTATGTCAAAGGGATGTGCGAGGACCACAGGTGATGTACAAAGTCTAGCATCCCACAGTAACCAGATCACCTTAATTATTAATCATAGATACCATAATTGCTGATTGACCACTAGCATCAGAACATCAAGTATCAATGCTGTTGTATCACTATAACTTGCTGAACTTTGCAAAGCTAGTGACTTTTATGTCTTGTGTTTTTATGAATAATTATTTTAGGTGAGCTTTCTGTCAGAAAAAAACGCAAAACTCTCCAAAACTCCTATAAACTTTGTACAAAAAACGGTCTGTTTGAGCGTTTTTTTCTGCCAAAGGAATTGGAGTTTTTTTGAGCCCAGTGTGCATGAAGCCTAAGGACCACTGATGCTGTACAAAGTTTAGTGTCCCATAGCAACCAGATAGCATCTCCCATTGTTAATGGTAACACGATTGATTGCTGAATTTTTCAATCCCCTTTGTTAACCATAATGCGTTTGCTGATCGATCACTAAGCTGCTGAACTTCTCAGAACTGATGACTTTATGGTGTCTTATATTATCATGAATGATTGCTTGGATATGTGGGTACCACGGATGTTGTACAAGGTTAAGTGTCCCATAGCAACCAGATAGCATCTTCCATTGCTAATGGTAACGTGATTGATCACTAGGATCTCATTAGTTATTAATCATAATGCGTTTGCTAATCGAGCTGCTGAGCTTCTCAGAGCTGGTGACTTTTTTAGATGCTGTCTTGAATTTTTTTAGGAATGATTATTTGGCAATCATCCTTATGTGTAAGGACCACGGATGCTGTACAAAGTTTAGGGGGAGATTTACTAAAACAGGAGAGTGAAAAATCTGGTGCAGCATAGAAGCCAATCAACTTCCAAGTTTGATTGTTAAAACTTAATTGAACAAGCTAAAGTTAGAAGCTGATTGGCTACCATGCACAGCTCCACCAGATTCTGAGTGCTCCAGTTTTGGTAAATCTCCCCATTAGTGTCCCATAGTAACCAGATAGCATCTTCCATTGCTAATGGTAACCTGATTGCCGATTGATCTCTAGGATGTTCAATCTCTTTAGTTATTAACTATGATAGGATTGCTGATCGATGACTAAAACCTGCTAAACTTCTCTGAGCTGGTGAGATTTTTGCATGGTGTCTTGTATGTTTTATGAATCATTATTTGGCAATAAGACTTATATGTGAGGACCACGGATGCTTTACAAAGTTTAGTGCCCCATAGCAACCAGATAGCATCTTCCATTGGTAATGGTAACGTGATTGCTAATTGATCACTAGAATCTTCAGTCTGCTTAGTTAATCATAATATGATTACTGATTGATCACTGGAATCTTCAACAACTTTAGTCAATCATAATACGATTGCTGATTGATCACTAGAATCTTCAGTCTGCTTAGTTATTAATCATAAATAATATGATTACTGATTGATCGCTAGAATCCTCAATCCCCTTAATACTCATGATAAGATTGCTGCTTGATCACTAGAATCTTCAGTCTCCTTAGTTATTAATTATAATATGATTACTAATTGATCACGAGAATCCTCAATGTCCTTAGTTAATATTCATAATAAGATTGCTGATTGATCACTAGAATCTTCAGTTTCCTTAGTTATTAATCATAATATAATTACTGATTGATCACTAGAATCCTCAATGTCCTTAGTTAATATTCGTAATAAGATTGCTGATTGATCACTAGAATCTTCAGTCTGCTTGATTACTGATTGATCACTAGAATCTTCAATCTGCTTAGTTATTATTCATAAATAATATGATTGCTGATTGATCACTAGAATCCTCAATCCGCGTAGTTAATATTCATAATAGGATTGCTGATTGATCACTAGAATCCTCAATCCCCTTAATACTCATAATAAGATTGCTGATTGATCACTAGAATCCTCAATCTGCTTAGTTATTATTCATAAATAATATGATTACTGATTGATCACTAGAATCCTCGATCTGCTTAGTTATTATTCATAAATAATATGATTACTGATTGATCACTAGAATCCTCAATCTGCTTAGTTAATATTCATAATAGGATTGCTGATTGATCACTAGAATCCTAAATCTCCTTAATACCCATAATAAGATTGCTGATTGATCATTAGAATCTTCAGTTTCCTTCGTTATTAATCATAATACGATTACTGATTGATCACTAGAATCCTTAATGCCCTTAGTTAATATGCATAATAAGATGATTGATCACTAGAATCTTCAGTCTGCTTAGTTAATAATCGTAATATGATTACTGATTGATCACTAAAATCTTCAGTCTGCTTAGTTATTAATCGTAAATAATATGATTACTGATTGATCACTAGAATCCTCAATCTCCTTAATTAATATTCATATTGCTGACTGATCACTAAAAGCTGACGAACTGGTGGCTTTCAGGTTGTGTCCATGTAAGAAGTTTACTTTTATAACCCCCCCTCTGCAAATACTTAGGAGGGCACTGGTGCGATGTAGATATAATTTCCAAACACAGAAGGATGTATTTGTCGCTGTGTCATTTCCACAATTCCATACATTTCCCAGGAGTGTCTGGCTCTTTAGAAACTTTGCTAATCTCCCCCTTGGCCTTTCTCCTGTAGCCCAGCACAGCTCAAAGGTTAGGCACTTTTCTTAAAGGACTGATATTATGAATTCCCTGACAATTTCCCTGGGTGCCCCCCTAGGCTTTTCTCCTCTTTTTGGCAGGGGAAAAAAAGGGGGGATACTGAAAGGGGCTCCTTCTCTTTTTGTGTGTCATTCAGTGGGAGCGTTTAGACTGTCGAGGAGGTTTTGTGAAGGAACAAAAAGTGGGCTTGGGAGGTTTTGTGAGAGTGTTGTTTGTTGAAGTGCAGCTAAGAAAAAGCGGCTGCTTTCTGCTCATTGTAAGGAAAGCAATCAGTGGTATTTGGAAAACTGTTAGCATTGTGCACTTCTTCTGTGTCCATTGTCAGACGATTCTTTTCAGCAGCTTTTTTTTTCAGCCGATCCAGCTGGCCAGACTGAATAGCAGTGCAATGTGTACACGCTTTGTCCCTCCAGCCTTCAAGTAGCCCCCATTGAATAGACTAAGTTGACACTGCATGACAGTGAAACAACATAATAAAAAATACATGAGCCCCTGAATAGGAGCAGGCGCATAAATAAATAAAATGGGTGACCAAAACTGGATAAACTGAATGACAAAACGCTGAAAGGGGAACAAAAAGATATTTAACACGCTAGATTAGCATTAGAATGCAATCTACAAGGCAGAACAATTGATGAATAGCTTTACCGGCCAAAAAAAGAAATGGACTAAATGCCCTTTGAATGGATAGGCTTTTTTTTTTTCTTCACTGAAAAGGGAAAAAGGTAAAGATGAAGTTATGCAAATGAGGCATGGAGGACCTTTTCTGTATATATGGGGGAAAACAAGGAGGGAATTAAGCCTGAGAGTTTTACTGCACAATAATCACCCACTCAGGAGATGTGTGGGAATGTCACGGGGGACGCAGTTCACACGTGGGCAGCGGGGAGGGAAGGGGCGATCCTGCTTCTCATAAACAGCTAATAATAACAACAATAATAATAATACAGAAGTGGGAAGCTATACACATCAACGGGGAGAGAAGGTGCTATCCTGCTTCTCATCATATAAACAGTTAATAATAATAATAACAAAAGTAGTAATTCACAGGTGGGCAGCTATACACCCTACAGGGAAGGAAGGGGCTATCCTGCTTCTCATCTTATAAACAGCTAATAATAACAATAATAATAATCATAATAATAATAATACAGAGGTGGGCAGCTATACACCTCAACAGGGAAAGAAGGTGCTATCCTGCTTCTCATCATACAAACAGCTAATAATAATATTAATAATAATAAT